>NW_006976555.1:0-323 GCF_000164805.1 Carlito syrichta | reverse complement strand
TTCAATTGATAGCCAAACAACTTGAATTCTACATCACCACAAAATATCTCGGTGTCTTGCTCAGAATGAACAGGAATATGGGTAATGGGAGTACTCAGATACAGGAAACTTCATGACTCTTGCGAAGGATGAATATGGGATCTTGTCTACATGGGTCCTCAATACCAAAAATCTGCAGTCCGTCTTCATAAGGGCTAACCAAGATCAGGGATTCGAGCACCCCTCATGTTTTAGAGCTATTTGTTATGTGGATATTACAAATGAATCATTCCTGGACTCCAGCAACACTCTGGTACTCTTAATTGTTGTGAACAAGAATCTGG
>NW_006976554.1:0-324 GCF_000164805.1 Carlito syrichta | reverse complement strand
CATGGTTGACCCACCATGTCTCTCTGCAGTGAACTGCTGTGTGCCTCCACAGTTGATCAATTATGTGCCTTTGTGGTGACCCTGCCACATGCCTCTGTGTTGGAACAGTCATATGCCTCAACAGTGACCATGCCATGTGCCTCTGAAATGGACCCACTGCATGCCTCCACAGGGTCCCCACCGTGTACTTCTGCAGTGGTTCTGCCATGTACTTCTGGGATGGACCCACTGCCTTCACAGTGTCCCTCACTCATGCCTCTGCTTTGGTCCTGCCACATGCTTCTACGGTGCTCAGCATGTGCTTCCACGGTGGCCCTCTCATGT
>NW_006976553.1:0-331 GCF_000164805.1 Carlito syrichta | reverse complement strand
TTTGTACAAATAGGAGTTTTACAAAAGTTCTTTTTTAACTTTAAAATTTTTTTTTATTTTTAAATTTTGGGGTACTTTTCAGGGTTAGGTATGCAATATTCACTGTGCAGGTACCCTTGTTGATGAGGTGTGCCCCTTTCCCCAGGCAGAGAAGAGTGGTGGATAGTTGGTCCTTCCCATGACATCAGATAACAGGCTATGTCAGATATACAAGGCAATCTGTGCAATTTCACAGTTACATATTTACTTTGAGATTGTTAATTTAGTTACAGCAAAACAGCATCATTCAGGGCAAGATGGCGACGGCATAGGTGAACTTGTGAGATTCTCT
>NW_006976552.1:0-511 GCF_000164805.1 Carlito syrichta | reverse complement strand
GCAGCTGGATTGGGGCTACTACTCAGGAAAAGCATGCGGGAGGTTGTCCTGATCAGGAGGCACAAGGCCAGGACTTGAGAGCTTGAGGGTAAGCGCGAGAGAAGTGGTCCAGGTCACACGAGGATCGGGACACATGGATTAGAGGAGGGACCGCACGTCCTCTGAGGTCTGTGGTCCACCTGTTACAGTGGGAGTGATGATGAGGAGCTCCAGCAGCAGGGCTGGAAGCAGGTCTCGAGTGCCTGAGGTTCAGGACTCTGCCAACTGCCCTTAGATCCTGCTGAGTTGGCAGATGACCAGTTGCTGACCACTCTCCGAAGGACAGTGGACCCCAGAAATGTGGTTGGCATCTCTCTGCCCATCGCCAGAAGTGTGGTGGCCACCTCTATGCTGTGCTGGTAACTGTTTCCTCCATGACCTCCAACAGTAACAAAGAGTTTAACCTCAGACGTGGCAGGGGCTGCCTCTGAGATGGCAGGATGAAGACCCCAAGCACTCCAGGTAAAAGATG
>NW_006976551.1:0-345 GCF_000164805.1 Carlito syrichta | reverse complement strand
TGATTTACTCTCTTTTGTGACATGTGTTTCAGTGACTGTTCCTCGTTCAAAATGGATATATTGATGATTCACCCTCTTCCGTGATGTGTGTCCTAGTGACTGATCCTCCTCTGTAATTGATTCTCCAAGGATTTTCCTACTCCATAATGGGTGGCCAAGTTACTGGTCTTCCTCTATTATGATTGACTCAGTGTCTATCCATCTTCTCTGATGGATGGCTCAGTGGCTAGTCATCCTTTGTGGCACTAGGTGCCCCAGTGACTAGTCCTTTTCTGTGATGAGTACAGTGATGATCTGGCCTCTGTTATGAGTTCCCCAGTGACTTGGCTCCCTGTGTGATGGGTG
>NW_006976550.1:0-3100 GCF_000164805.1 Carlito syrichta | reverse complement strand
TCCCTCCTCTATGATGTGTGTCCAAGTAACCAGTCCTCCTCTGTGATGCATGACTTTGTGACTGGCCCTTATCTGTGATGAGTGCCACGATGAGTGGCCTGCTCCCTCATGGTCACCTGAGTGACTGCCCCACCAATTTCATGGATGCCCCAGTGATTGGCTCTCCTCTGTTATTGGTACCACAGTAAAAGGCCTTTTCTCTAAATGACTTTCCTTTGTGTTTGGTGTCTCAGTGACTAGGCATACTCTGTCAGGAGTGCACAAGAGACTGCCTTCCTTTGTGATGAGTGCGTCAGTGACTAGTATTCTTTTGTGATCTCTGTTTCCGTTAGTGGATCTCCTATATAAGGAGTGTCCCAGTGACTAAACTTGCTCCATAATGGGTACCCAAGTGACTGGGACTCCTCAGTGACTGGTGACTCAGTGTCTGGTCCTCCTCAATAATGGACTTCCCAGTGACTGGCTGTCCTTTTTTATGGGTGGCACAGTGACAAGTCTTCCTCCCTGATGAGTGTCTCAGAGATGAACCCTCCTCTGTGATGTGTGCTTCATTGACTAGGCCTCTTCTGTCATGGTTCTCCTATTGTGTTTCCCTCCTCTGTGATGAATGGCCCTGCGACTACTTCTCTTCTGTGATCCTTTGCTAGTGATTAGCCTTCTTCTGTTATGAGTGACCCAGTGACTGATCTTTCTTTGCCATGGGTGTCCCAGTGACAAGGCCTTTTTTATGATAGCTCCAGTGATTAGTTCACCTCTGTTATTTGTGTCCTAGTTACTGACATTCCTTCCAAATTGGTAGCCCAGTGACACAACTTTCTGTGTGCTGTATGCCCTGGTGATTGACCCTCCCCTGCTTTTGGTGCTCACACGGTTGGCCCTTCTCCTTAATACGTGCCCCAATTACTATCTCTCTGTGATGAGTGCCACAGAGACTGGTCCTTCTTGGTGACTACTTCTTCTATCTGAGGTGGCCCCCAGTGTTGGGGATTTCTCTGTGATGGGTGCCCCAGTGAATAGCCCTCCTCTGTGATTTTTGCGCCAGTGACATGCTCCTTATGTAATGGGTGCTTCTGTGACTGATCTCCTCACACAGAGACATCAGTGCTCTGGTGATGTGCCCTCTTTCTAATGGATGCCCTAGTGACTGGGCCTCCTCTGCTATGGGTGTTTTGGCGACTGGTTCTTCTTTGTGACAGCTATCTCAATGACTAGATCTCCTCTGTTGGGAGCAAAAGTGAATAACCCTCCTCTGTGATGTGTACCACATGATCTCCTCACACAGAGACATCAGTTCTCTGGTGATGTGCCCTCTTTCTAATGGATGCCCATGGGCCTCTTCCTCATGGGGAACCAGGAGACTGGTACTACTCTGTGATGAGTACCACAATAATTGGCCCTCCTCATTGATAGTTGCCTCAGTGACTATGCCACCTCTGTGAAGGTAGCCAGTATGAATGGCCTTTCTTTGTGATGGGTACCACAGTGGCATGGCTTAATATTTGAAGAGTGCCCTGGTGATTATGCAGTCTGTTGTGAGTCTCAGTGACTGAGTCTCCTCTTAATGGGTACCCCAGTTACTAACCATGCTATGTGATTGGTGCCTCAATGACTGGTCCTCCTCAGTGATGAGTATCCCAAGAAATGTGTCTCCTCTTTTATGGGTGACCCAGTGACTGGCTATACTCTTTTACGGTTGTCTCAATGAATGACATTCCTATGTGATGGGTGTCACAGTAAGTAGCCTACCTTTGTGATGTATGTTCCAGTGACTTGCCTTAGCTATATTATGTGTCCCATTAACTGGTACTCCTCTGTAATGGCTACCCCAGTGACAGGTTCTTCTCTGTAATGGGTGCCCTACTGACTGGTATTACTCTGTGATGGGTACCCCAATGTTTGACTGGTCTCTGTGATGGGTGTCTCAGTTTATGGCTCTCCTCTGTGATGCGTTTCCCAGATACTAGTCCTCCTCCATAATGAGTGACCCAGTGGCTTGCCGTTTTTTGTGATGAGTGTTCCAGTGACTGATCTGTCTGTGATAGATGCTGTAGTGATTGATCCTCCTCAATCATGGGTGTCTAAATTACTGGCTTTCCTCAATAATAAGTACCCAGTGATTGACCCACCTCTGCAATGTGTGCCAGAGAGTCAAACCCGCCTCTGTGATGAATGTCTTAGTGACTAGTCCTTCACTTTTATGCATTCCTTTGTGACTGACTCTCCTCTGTGACTGGTCCTCCTCTGTAGCTGGCCTTGCTTTGTGATGGGTGTCGCAGTTTCTGTCCCTCTTCTGTGATGGCTGATGAAGTGACTAGGTGCCCCAGTGACTAGGCCTGATCTAAGAGTGTCTCCCGTGACTGGCCCTAATCTGTGACCAGTGTCCCAGTTTCTGGCCCTCTCCCAATGGGTGTCCCAGTGATTTTCTCTCCTCTATAATGTGTGTCCAAGCAACTGCCTTCTTCGGTGATGGTTTCACCAGTGACTGGTCCTTCTCTTTGATGGGTACCTCAGTGACTGGTTATCCTCTGTGATTAGTACTTTAATGACACCCATTCAATGTAATGGGTGACCCAGTTACAAGTTCTTCTTTGTGATCAGTGACCCAGTGATTGGTCCTCCTCTGTATTTGGTACCCCAGTGACTGGTCCTCTTTGATGGGTGCCCAGTGACTGACTCTCCTTAGTGATGAGTGTCCCATGACTAATTCTCCTCTGTGATTGTTGCACTAGTGAATCTGTGTTGGGTGCCTTCGTGACTTTCCTTTCTCCAGGATATTGGTCTCAGTGACATTTTCCTCTGTGATGGGTCTCACATCTACTGGGTCATCTCTCTGATAAGTGCCTTAGTTACAGTACTTCTCTGTGATGGTTGCCTCAGGGACTGGCTCAACCCTGTGACTGTGCTCCATTGTCCAGTCCTCCCCTAAAATTGCTGACCTAGTGACTAGGGCTCATCTGTAATCAGTGCCCTGTTGACTGTCTTTCCTCTTTGATGCCTACCTCAGTGGTTGTCCTTCTGCAGATATGTGTGCCTCATTGACAGTCTCTCCATTGATTGACTCTTCTTTGTAACTGGGGTTTCAGATATTGGCACTCATTTG
>NW_006976549.1:0-816 GCF_000164805.1 Carlito syrichta | reverse complement strand
CGCCAACTGGCAATGTATGTAGCTAGCTAGTTAAGTCAGTTAGATAGCTACAAGTTTAGCTAGTGATGTCAGCATGTTAAGTCAGCTGGCTAGCCACTTGGCTACCTGGTTAAGTCAGCTAATTTAGTCAGCTGTCTAGCCACCTGGTTAGGCAGGTAGCTAGCTAGATATATCAGCTTGCTAGCCAGCAGGCTAACTATTCAAGTCAGATAGTTAAGTCAGCTGGCTACCCTGCAGGCTCTGTAGGTATCTAGCTAGTTAAGTGAGTTGGCTTTCCAGCTTGCTATGTTAAGTCAGCTAGGTAAGTTAGCTGGCTAGCCTACTGGCTAAATATGTAGCCAGCAAGTTATGTCACCTTAGATTGTTTAACGCATACTTAGATTGTTTAACGCATCGGCTGCCTACCCCCTGACTTGTTAGCTGGCTTAAGAAGTCGGCCGTCTTTTCGGCCAACCAGTTAGCTTAGTTAGCAAGATAACTGACGAGTTTGCCCACTGGTTAAGTCAGCTAGTTAAATCAGATGGCAACATGCTGCCTAACTAGTTAAGTCAGCTCGCTAAGTCTGTTGGCTTATTAGCTTGTTAAAAAACTTGTTTAAAAGCTTGTTAGCTTGTTAAAAAGCTAGTTGTGTCAGATGGTTACCTAGGAATCTAGCTATATACGTGAGCTAGTTATGTCAGCTATTTAGCTCGATAAGCCAGCAAGTTAACTCAGCAGACTACCTAGATAGCTATCTAGGTAGCTAGCTAGTTAAGTCAACTAGTTAACTCAGCTGTCATGCTATGTAGCTAGCTGGTTAAGACAGCAAGTTAAGTT
>NW_006976548.1:0-430 GCF_000164805.1 Carlito syrichta | reverse complement strand
GTGTTTAGTATGTCGTGCTCAAACGGGTTTCCTCCATTTTCTTTGTCCTGCCTGCCTCATGGTGATGCTAGTATTCATTTGATTTATGCCATCGTTTGCGTGAATGTCATACTTAAAATGTGTATGTATTTTATTAGCACCATCTGTGTACTGGAATTTAAGAATATATTAACCCTCTGAGATTGACTACCTCCTTTGAATACGTGCAACAAACAAGGCTGGTTACATGGATGACCACACTGCCTTGGAACAGTAATGATCAGGGAAATTTACTCTTGCAGAGGCCACAGCAGCTGTGCAGTATGGGCCGCCAAGGAATCTGCAGAATCCCTAGTCAACCAAGAGAAAGGAGTGATGTACCTTAGGATGAGGAGAGGAGTTATGTCCTTGAGGGTGGGCAGAGACACAGTATGCCCAAAGTTGGGCAGAG
>NW_006976547.1:0-5438 GCF_000164805.1 Carlito syrichta | reverse complement strand
TAAAATGATTAAATCCCAGGGGGAGAGATAATCCAGTCTTTTAACATTTTGTGACTCAGTAGACTTTTCTACAAGAGACAAGTCTTCTTAAGCTTCTGGTATCAGAGCTTTCTTAGAGGAATCTCCCTGCAATATGCTAAACAAAGATTTTAAGACTGCTGTGGTAATATGTAAATAAGGTCAAATCCAATTGATATCCTTCAACAATTTTTGAAAATCATTTAGTGTCACTGGGTGGTCTTTTCATAATTTTAAAGACTAGTGACTCACAGTTTGTTTGTTTAACACATGGCCAAGATAGGTAAAAGGTGGATTAGTTTGAATTTTTTCAGGGAAATTTGTAAAAGACAGTCAGTTAAAGCAGTTACAATTTCATTAAGAATATATGCAAGAGAGCACGATCTTCGTGAGCCAGCAAAATATCATCCATGTAATAAGGAGCAATAACATTATGCACATCATTAGATAGATATTAGGATATTAGCTTCTAATGCCTTGCAAAGCAGCATCCACAAACTTCTGACACAAGGTGGAACGATTCTTCATTCTATGTGGCAAGACTTTCCACTGAAACCTTTGAAAGTGCTGTTTCAAATTATCTGAAGGCAAGCTAAATGCAAACCACTTACAATTTTCATTGCTTAAAGGTGTAGCAAAGAAGCAATCCCGTAAATCAATGACTATGATGTTAAAATTAGCAGGAATGGCAGCCCAGACTACAATGCTCCCATGGCTTCCATAGTAACATTCATGACTTTTTAGTCCTGTAAAAGTCTCCATTTACCAGATTTTTTCTTAATAACAAAAATGGGAGTATTTCAAGGACTGATAGAAGGCTCTATGTGACCAACCTCTAATTGTTGCTGAACTAGTTCTTTGGTGGACTTAATTTTCTCCAAGAGCATAGACCATTGTTCCACCCAAACCAGTTTATCATCTTTCTGGGTAATTAGGTTAGGGTTCTAGGAACAATGGTCCCTAGGATAAATTTGAATAACCAATACCTGTTCAGCCTGTTTTTTCAATTATGGAAACAGGCTCCTGTATTCCTTGTCCATTTTTTCCGAGTCCCTTAAAGGGATCATAGTCCATAGACAGCATCTGTGCTGAAACTTAACCACTTGGGCTGTATAACAGCATGCCCGTTTGAGCAAGAATATCTCTTCCCCATAATGTAAAGGGGATAGATGGAATAACATATGGGCAGAAAGTTCCTGAAGTTTCATTATCTGTCCAAGTCAAAATTTGAGAGCTTTTAGCCAATGAGTGTGCTCAACTAATGCCAATAAGTCCCAAAGGGGTCCTCTGGTGTTGATCAAGATCCAGACCATCTTTCCCAGCAATGCAAGAAATATCGGCCTCAGTATCCAACAATCCTTTGATTTTAACTCCTTGTATATACAATTCTTTAAAGGGTCTGGAGTTAGTAACCTCCTGAAACCAATAAGTGAAATCACTTGGGCCAAATCCAGAGTCACCTCTGTGTATGTCAGTTAAAGTTTTGCCCATTTTGTAATAAGGCAGGAGTAGCAATTGAGCTATTCTCTGACCTTTGTTAATCTGCACAGTTTTATTAGGCGTGGCAACAAGTACCTGGATTTCTCCTGTATAATCCGAATCCACCACTCCAGGAATGACAGAAATTCCTCAAAGAGACAAGGAACTTCTGTCTAATATTGCACCCACTATTCCATCTGGGAGAGGGCCCTTAACTCCCACTGGAAGTGGGGTTACCGGAACATCTGGAGTTAATATTGTTGTGGTGGAGGAACAGAAGTCCAGTCCTGAGCTCCCTGGGGTGGCTCAGATGAGCTCTGCGATGGAACAAAAGGAGCTAATGGGTTCATGGTGGAAGCATGTTGTCTGGGGCCCATGCTGGCCCCTCGGTAGTTTCCCTGAATTGGAATGACTTGCTATTGAACTAAAGGAGTGTTGCTTTTATGCATTTTAGACTGGCATTCCTTTGCCCAATTATAGCCTTTCTGACATTTAGGACACAGTGACTTTGGCCGAGAAGCCCCAGTAGGTGGTGATGATGTAGTTTGGGATATAGACATCCCTTGTTTGGCTGGACAATTTCTACTAATGTGTCCGACTTGTCCACAATTAAAAAAAGACTGCAGAGAGATATTCTTTTGCTTACGAGTTCCCTGAGTGTCTTGCACTACTTGAGAAAAAGTCTCTCCCTTTAAGGCAGCAGCAATAGCCATGCCTTGTATAAAAGCTGGGCTTACATCAGCACATTGTCTGATATAGTCGCTTAACTGCCCGGTTTTTCTCACTGGTCTAAATATAGCTTGGCAAGTGCTGTTAGCATTTTCAAAAGCCAATTGTTTAATAAGAATATTTGCAGCTTCCTCACTAGTGATTACCTGATTAACAGCTGTGGTTAGTCTGGAAAGAAAATCCTCATAGTTTTCATCTGGTTTCTACTTCACATTAGACAAAAAGGAAGTTTGAATTGAATCAGCTGGTAGTTTTTTCCAAGCAGCGATGGCACAGGGATTTACTTGACTCAAAACTTCCTTGGGCAGGGTTATCTAAAAATCATAAGAAGAATAATCCCCTCCTCCCAAAAGCATATTACTGGTTATTACAAACTCACCACGTTGCTGATTTTGATTTTGATTCATCTGCATGCGAACTTTGTCCTTGTACTCTGTTTTTGCACAACAAATATGATCCTCTAGTTAAACAGCTTTTAGTCAATTGATTCCAATCAAGAACAGACATCCACTGATAATTGAATTGACCTAAAAGAGTAAGAAAATATGGGGCCAAATGGCCATAGTTAATACATGCCTCTTTTAATTCTTTTACCAATTTATAAGTTAGTGGTTACCACCGAGCTGTTTCTGTGCCATTGGAATTTGGAGTGATATGGATTGGAAAGCAAGCTGATAAACTGAAATCTCCTTCTTTCTCTGCCTCTGCTTGAGTTCTCTGCATTTCTATATGAGAAGGAAAAGTGTAACTAGGTTCAGGCTTTATTTCGGTATTCTCAACCTTTAGAGGAAAAACCTTAGAAAGAGGTGCAATAACATCATTAGGATATTTTTGCTTGTGGTATTTTGCTATCTCCTTCTCTAATACAGCCTTATCCTGAGAAGATAATTTGTCATCATACATTGAAGGTAACGAAGTGGCCGTGAAAAGGAAATCTTCCTCATTATCCTTGTCAATGACAACTTTGGAAGGAAATTTCAGGAAATAATGATGTGGATCTAAAGCATCTTTAATTATATTCCATAAAGCAAAAGCACCAGCGGGCACCTTTTCAGGACCATGCTGTGTATAATACAATTTAAGTTCTTCCCCAACTTTGACCCAGGTATCCAAATTCACCGTGCCTTCTTCTGGAAACCATGGACATTATTCCTGTACAAAATGCAAACAACCGGGCTAGATTATTAGAAAAGACTTTAGTTCCACGTTCTACGTGTTCATTAATATACTTATAAACATTTTTCGTTCCTTTAACTCGCTTTGGTCCATGATTATTTCACGGCTTTATCCAAAATTATGCTTACCTGACCTTGCTCAGCTTGTCTCTACAGAGAGGTCTGCAGCACCCTGGGTAAGATCTTATCCGTCCTGAAAAGAGAAGAAAGCTTACCTTCCAGGTCCCTGTTCTGGCACCACCTGTGGAAGTCCAGCTCCAACAAGGTTCAGAAATTCCTAAAGGTGAGATGGGTTCAGCGACTATGAGGGGGAAAGAAAGAAAGGGACTGGATTACTGTTCAAGATTGAGCAGAAGTAGTTTATTGAGTGTTAACAGTGGGCTTTTATCCCCAATTTTTGCACAGTCAGACTCACACGTCTTTCACGTGAACATAAAGCCAGGTACATGAGGGGTGACCCCACCCACCAGATGTTCTTTCAGGCATGAGGAAGAACAAATCCAAAATTCTCTTTCTGTTCCTCTTGCTTGGTTAATGTTCCTCAAATGCAATACCTTCTAAGAATACAAAGTTTCTATAGTCAATAACCTAAAAATCCATTATGCACACCAACCTTAATCTATGATTAACTTATCCTATAGCCTTTTTCATTATATACTAATTCATACTAAAACTTGGTCAAACAATTCTAATTAAACTTAAACCATCATTCTTACAGTCTAAGGTGGCCTAACCCAGAATGTTTGGAATGTGTCCCAGTTCAAAGTTCATGGGTGGGCCCAGCCTGAAGTAGGCTAACCACATTCTTTTAACAAAATGGCTACCTAAAAACTTATAAATGTACAAGCTATCTTCTAAAACTTATATTCTTAATTTCTAAAATTGCATACAGAAAGCCTGCGACCAGCACTAAGACTATCAATGTGACCTAGAGTTGAACTGTAAAATGTATAAAAGCCAAAACTGCAGTCTGCAAAAGAAATGGGAACAATGAGTTTCCAAAGTTAGCTGTGTTCGTCCTGGTCTCAGAGCTTTAAACTTGAACTTGCAGGAGTTTTTTTTTCTGGCAGTAGTGCTAAACAGAAAAGAGGGAGGAAATGCGATCAACAGCTCCTGAATTCCTTCTAGTGGTCTTGGGGTCAATGGTCCTTCCTGATCCCTAATGCTCAGTGGGCTTCTGTGGCCAGCTCCCAACAATCCATTTTAAAATAAAGCCACTCCCTTGGGCACTGATAACAAAGGAGAGCTAGTCTCCGGGGGCACTAATTGCAGGGAATGACAAGTATCTGAGATACACATCACATGTGGATGCCTGTCATATGCAACCCATTATGGAGGAGAGCCTATCATTCTAACACACATTACCATCACTGGGGCACACATCAAAGAGGTATGCTAGTCACTGAGGCACCAATAACAGACAAGGACCAATAATTGAGACCCTATCAGGAGGAAAAGTAGCTGAGGCAATATCTCAGAGGAGTTCCAGTACTGGGTACCCATCACAGATCACAACCAGTCCCTGGACACCCATTCCAATGGAGGCCCAGTCACTGGGGAACTCATTACAGTGGATCGCCATCAATTTGACACCCAACAGTTTGAGAGGCAGTCACTGGAGTACTTATCACAGAGAAAGCACAATCACAGGGCCACACATCAAATGGGAGGGCTAGTAAGTAGAACATCCATCAGTAAAGAGGGCAAAATCTAGGGCAAACATCACAGCAAAGGTCCAGTTACTGGACCTCCCATCACAGAAGAGGGCTTATCACTGGGGATCCAACACAGAGTAGTCCTAGTCAATAAGGCACTCATCAAAAAGAAGACCAATCACTGAGGTGCCATCACAAAGGAGAGTCATTCACTAAGATACTCTTCCAAAAGAGGACCAATTAATGAGGCAACAAATACAGAAGAATGCCAAACACTGAATCACTCATTAGTAGTTGGGTCTATCACTGAAGAACTAATTTCAAAAGAGGGCCAGTCACTTGGGCACCCATTACATAGCAGGGTCATGGAGTCACAAAGCCC
>NW_006976546.1:0-393 GCF_000164805.1 Carlito syrichta | reverse complement strand
TTTCACAGAAACGACAAACAGTATCACATGGTCTCACTCATAAGTGGACCTTGAACAACTATCGTAATACTATAAGGAAGGGATTGACAGTAGTCGGAAACTGTGGGAGGTGGGGGGTGGGGAGGTAAGATTGGCAGTAATGGAAAGCTGCCTGGGGAACGGGGGGCACATCTCATCAACAAGGGTACGTGCACAATGAATATTTGTATACCTAACCCTGAATTGTACCCCAGAATTTTAAAATAAAAAATTTAAAAGTTAAAAAAAAATGAGAAGGCTTTCTTTACTGTGGTACTAGTTTTAGAATCACTTGCTGCTGCTGCTAACTATCTATACTTTAATCTCAGTCACACCATCTTGTGAGTGTATTCTTTACTTTCTCATTGTATTCTT
>NW_006976545.1:0-468 GCF_000164805.1 Carlito syrichta | reverse complement strand
TGAGTTTAAATCTGTCCATACTTGGGACAAAGTAACTTGGAATTTGGAATCATTCAGACCCGAGTATAGACCTTACTAAATTGCATCAAGAAATTCAGGCATCATTTGCTAATCAAAACCATTAAGGTCTGTACTCATCAATGCAGGCATTTGCAGAGCAGTAATTCTTTTGTTGCTGTGTCTACCCCCAATTATCTTCAGAGTCAGCTCAATGTGGAGTTTCAAGGTTTCGTGCTAAAAAATAAAAAAGAGGGAGATGTTGGGAGCTGGCCATGGAGGTACACTGAGCATTACGGATCAGGAAGGGCCATTGACCCTGAGACCACTAGGATGCATTCAGGAGCTATTGACCCCATTTTCTCCCCCTTTCTACTCAGTACTAACCAGATTAAGCTCCTGTGAGCTCACAACATAGAAACTCTGAGATCAGGATGAACACAAGCTAACTTTAGAAGCTCATTGCTCCCA
>NW_006976544.1:0-892 GCF_000164805.1 Carlito syrichta | reverse complement strand
GCTAGCTACAAGCTAGACAGCTGAATAACTACCTGACATAACTAGCTGACATATCTAAACGCCAGATGTCTAGCCAGCTGACTTAACTAGCCATGTACCTGCATAGCCCAATGGTTTGCCAGCTGACTTAACTACCTAACTACCTAGCAAACCTGCTGGCCAGCCAGCTGACTTAACTAGGTGATGCAACAAGCTAGCAAACTGACTAGTCAGCTGACATAACTAGCTAACTATCCTGCTAGGCAGCTGGCTAGCAGCTGGCTTAACTAATTGACTTAACTAGCTAACCAGCTAACTTAACTAGCTGACTTAACTAGCTAGCTACCTTGCTACACAGCTGACTTAACTAGCTAACAACCTAGCTAGCCAGCTGACTTAACTTGCTGATTTAACTAGCTAGTTACTTAGCTAGATATCATATAGCTAGTTGACTTAACTAGTTGACTTAACTTTGGTAGCTATTTGACATATCTAGCTGACTTAACTAGCTAACCACCTAGCTAGACAGCTGACTTAACTAGTTGAAATAACTAGCGACCAAGGTGGCTACCCATCTGACTTAGCTACCTTTTTGACTAGCTAGCCAGCTGGCTAAAAATCTGACATAACCAGCTCACTTAACTAGCTATCCAGCTGGATAGCCAGCTGACTAAACTAGCTGACTTAACTAGCTGGGCAGCTGGCTAGCCAGGTGATTTAATTGCCTAGCTAACTAGATAGCCAGTAGCCCAGCCAGCTGATTTAACTTGCTTACTTAACGAAGTAGACATTTGGCTAGCCAGCAGACTTAACTAGCTAGCAACCTAGCTAGAAGGATGGATAGCCAACTGATTTAAATAGCTTACAAAGCTTGACAACCTGATGGCTAGTCAGCTGACTTAACTAGCTACAT
>NW_006976543.1:0-7182 GCF_000164805.1 Carlito syrichta | reverse complement strand
AAGTCACAGACCCCTCCTACAATCGTGAGCTACTTCACCTGTCCAGTTCCACAACCGGCAGGCGCCTGCACATTGGGGTGCCAGGAGGCCACACAAGGATATTCATGTTCTCATTGCAGCATGGCTTATCTAACAATCAGTGGAAGATGATGGTAAAGTGAATGGACTGAGACATGTGCAGGCAGTAGGATCCCATGAGGCAGTAAAAACAAGCAAGCAAGAGTCACACATGTGAGTGGGTGTGAAACTCACGAGTCTATTTTTGGGAGAAGAACCAAGCTATAGAAAAATGACAGAGAACGATGCCATTTATGTTCTTTAAAAAATAGTATATCATGACCAAACTCTGTTTATTCCAGATACACGTCTTAAGTTTACATTATATATGTTTGAAACGTGTGGAATAGTATTAGATTTCATAAAGAACTGTGCGGAAAGTTGTGTAGAACTGTGTGGAAGTGGTCAACCCAAATTCAGCCTTTTGTGTGGAGCAGAAAGAGGGTGAGGGCGGGGCATGCAGGAAGATTTGACTTTTGTTTAGAACTTTAGTTTCATAAGCAAGGGTGAAGAGATTATTATTTATGCCTTTTTGTATGACTTTGACAGTGCATATGTATATCTTTTTAATTTAAACCAAACAGCTGAAAGGTCATTGCTGAGGCTTAGTGGGAAGGGGAAGTGTGTTCTTCAGGGACAAAGTGCCAAGTTCTACTGACGGCTGTAGATACCCGCATCCTTTCTCTGGCTTCATTCTCTCTCTTCATCCTTGGCTCAGAGCTCTCCCTAGCACAGAGAGACACAAAGGAGAGCCCCTCAGTGGCTCCTCCTAAAACACCTACAATATGGGGATATGAGAAAACTCCCCTCCCCCACACACACATAGTGTTTGGCGCATTGCTTTTCTTCCATGGCCATGGTGAGAACAGACACTAGACAGTTCATCATTGCTACTGACCTAGTCTGCCCTTTAACCCATTAGAGAAATAAAGCCTCAATTATCTTTCATAAGTCAACCTAGCCCCTTTCTCTCCTGCTTCCTCATTGGCAAGCCACATTCTCACATCTGATTCCATGCCCGCTGGGTTTTCCCTTTCAGGGACTCCCACACTGTATTTGTTTTCAAGCCTAAGCTACTGTCAGATTGACATTTCTTCTCTAGTGTGCTCCTAGGATACTTTATTTGCCACAAAATTGCTTTGAGATGGTATGTACTCTGCCAAATGATGTGGAGCAGCAGCAATTATCATAATGCGTAGGTCATTCAAATCCCAGCCCCAGTGAGCGTGTGGGCCCAGGTATTCCTGGGTGACTCAGCGTGTCTCTTGGGCACGTGGGTGGGGAAGGACCTATGTCTCCAGTGCCGTGCGTGTCTGCCTTCCTGCTCAGTATCCCTCTGTGTGTTCACCCCGCTGACACAGATACTGTCAGGCCAGGTGCTGTGCTGACCCTGGAACCACGGAGAGGAGCAAATGCTAACTTCTGTGGTCTCTCTCCCCTGACACCAATTCTCCAACTCTGCAGGCAACAAGCTAGCCATCCTACAATCCTATTCTGACAGTGACTGCCCACAGTTAGTGTCAGGTGCTGCAAGGTTAAGGACTCCATCCCACAAGACTGACCCATTTCAGATGCCCAAGCATTGGTCGATACGGCTACAGAATCAGTAGGGTTCCCTCCACCCCAGGTATGAGAATTTGCTGGAACAATGCACAGAACTCAAGAAAGCATTTTACTACGCGATGAAGAGATGAGTAGGGTAGAGAAGAGGGGACAGACAGATCCTGTAGCTCTTGTGCCTTCCCTGCATACACTGCCATTCCACACCTGGGAGTGCTTACCAACCCAGAGGCTCCCCAAACCCTGTCGTTCTGGAGTTTTTAATGGAATTTTCGTGAAGTAGGTATGCTGATTAAATTACTGGCCAACTCAATCTCCAGCCCCTCTTCACTCCCTGAGATGAGATGAGGCTGAAATTTCCAACCTCGAATCATGCTTTGGAAGTCATGCAGGAGACCCCAGTCACTGGTCATCTTATTAGCATACAAAAGACACTCATCACTGGGACATCCCAAGGGTTTTAGGAACTGGACATCCCAAGGGTGCCAGGAACCAGGAACAAAGACCACATTTTTTTAGTAGAACCCTCCCCGTCTACCACTGCCATCCCTGGGTGCTTGGAGCTCTGGAGACAATGCCGTGCTAGAGTGAGGTGGGGTGGTGGGAGCAGAGACAATGCACAGCCGTGTTCAGGGGGACACTGGAATCAGGTGCCTGAGCTGGGCCAAGGGAGGAGGGGGATGATGTGGTCCAACCCAAGGTGTTTGGTAATTTGCCCTACCTTTTGTTCTCTCAAATCAGGGTGAAAAACAGAATGGACTTAACAGGAGCCTTCAAACTAGACCCTGTTTACCAGAAGCATAGCCATCAGGACTCAGGTAAGCTGGCAGGCTTGCTTCTTGCAGTCTGTTTCTGGCCTTGTTTTCATCACAGCTGCACTGAAAGTGCCTGGGAGCCGGAAGATGGCTCTTCATGTGAAAGGAGACTCCCCCAGTGGTGAATGGGGTATTCCCAGACTTGTCCTCACAACCCCGCTCCTGGAGGGCTAAGAGGCCTTGGGTTCCCTGGGTAGATGGGGGGCAGGGCAGTTTGCCTCTGGGATCTCTGGGAACCTGGCCGCATAGGGCAGTAGCAAGGGCAGCATGGGGGCAGGTGGGGCTCAACCAGGGTATTTCCATATGGTTGTGGATACCTCCTGCAGACAAGAAAACACCTTTCAAATAATGACTGCCCTAATATCTTTCCAAAAAAGATTTGCATCACCCCCCACCATTACCAAGAGCAGGGGAAAGAGTCAATGAAAGGTTGGGTAGGAGTGGTAAGTGTGGAGAAAATAAGATGAAGCCACAACTTCAAGTACACACCTCAATCGGTCGGTTCGCAGACCTGCTCTCTGTGCCTCATGGCGTGATAGTGGAGAAGGCTTAGCATCTGAGTCTAGCAGGCAGGGGACAAGCAGCAATGATCAGTGGCATGGGGGGAGCACAGGCTACTCTGGGGTCACAGCAAGGAGTGCCTGGTTGTTGGCTTTGCACTTGCCACATGTTGTCTCATCTGACTTTCCTCAATGTATATGGCCCATATGACATTGAATTAAGACCCAAAGAAATGGAAATTTTTTTGAGAACAGAAAATTCTATAATGCCACTAAGAGGGGAAAGCAGTGACACCTGTTATAGAGGCTTTTGAGATATGGTCTTTATTCTTTAAGATGTGCATTTGGAAAACAGAAGAAAGTCAATACTGGGCCAGAAGGTTATCATCCCACCACCCAAATGCAGATATTGCTAGAGAATACTTCTTACCAGTCTTTTTGGATGCATGGTTTGGCTTTCTTGCTTTAACTATATGCTGTTTACAAATTTGTAAGCTGCCCACCCCACATAGGTCTCACGAAGTTTTAAAGACTTAGAAGGTACATAGGACTTATTAAGTGGTCCACGGTGTAAGTGACACCATTGTCATGGGAAATTGCTGGCTAAGAGTGCTTCGTCATTTTTATGTTAACTGTAAACAATCGTACAAGGAAGCTCCTGAGTTAGGGCAGTGTTTCTACTAGTCCATAAGGAAGAAGCTTCCCTGAGAAGCAGATTCCCCCTTTCACTAATTGCGTTGCTTGGCTTTGGAAGCTACTGTGTCCGAATCCTTCTGCTAGAAGGAAATCCTCTGGCTTGCCTGTCCAGGAGGATTTTCTGCAATAAAAGGAATGCTCAATAATTCCACACCATCCAACATGGCAGCCGCTAGCCCACAGGTGGCTACCAAGTCCTTGAAATGTGGCACTGCTGAAGAACAAAATTTTGATTTCATTTTAATTAACTTAAATTTAAACAGCCAGAGGAGCAGTCATATAAACAAAAAAGGAGGGTCACCCATTCCTTTTCCCTCATGACAACCCTCTGGTTATTCAGCAGATCTCGAGTGCTGACTGCATGCCAAGGACTCTTTCGAGTGCTGTTGTTTCATTTCTATTGGCTTTGATGAATCCCTGTTAGGTTACCTCTGAGGACTCTGCTAGTGAACTTAGGCTTGTGTAACAAACTTATTACTGTGAGGCCACATGGGAAGAGTATTGGTTAGGAGTTGAAAGAGGATGTGAAGTATGAGCTTCCAGTTCAGGGGCACTCATAAATATGTCGAAGGTTGCACATTTCCTCCCACACTACCATTTTTTATCTTCTTGGAGAAATGACCTGCTTTCTCTGGCAGCCAGGGAGTAGTCAGGGAATGATACCAAGTGGTGTCTCAGATCAATACGGCACAACTTTCCTGTGGAAAGTTGTAGAACTATGTCCTGTTCTTTCTGGTCAGATGTGATGGTCACTAGATGTCATCAAAGCATCTGACAGATGCAACTCCTGTTGCAAATCAAGGACAGTCTAGAAGAGCAGTGAACTGTCTCTGGTGGAGGGCTTGTCCCAGCTGCACACAGCGAAAGCATAACTTGGCCACGCTGCAGTCGCTGCTACCCTGGGAGAGGGACACTCAGAGACCTGGAGCATGTGACTCCCTTGTCACCAAGGGAGAGGACTGCTGCACATCATCACAATCCCACCTGATTCCTCACCAATCACTTGTGTACGCTCCCAGCTAGAAGAGCTCGTCAACAGTTATTTCCTTCAAACGATCCTAGGATTTTTCTGCTGTAAGCACGTGGAGAGACTCAAATGCAAACCAGCCATTTTTCATAACCAATTCGGAGCCATTGAATCCGGAATAACAGAACTGACTCAACAGATATTCACTGCATATCTGCTCTGAGCCAGACACTGGAATAAGATCCACGAATGCAGAGATGAATACTTCCATAAAGAGTTTCATCCTCTTCTTTTTAAATATTCTAATCACTCTTTATATTACAAATTCACCTTCTCATGCACGAATGAATGAATGATAAATACTTTACATGATCTGAATGTTAACCTACAACTCAGCACTCAGTGAAATCTCAGATTTTCATGCTTATATAACTGCAGAAAGCAAAACTAATGAGAGTCCATTAAAAACTTAGCATTTCCAATTTGTGTTTTGGGCGTCCTGCTCTAGGGAAACCCCCCACCTTGAATATGTTATCTTGAGAAGTGCCACAAATAACACCCAGACCCAGCCCTTGGGTGGTGTGTATGACACAAGAAATTTACCTGGAAGATGAGAAGGATTAGCATGCAATCAACAACTCTGTCCAATGTCTTCTTTTTCTTTCTCTTTTCTCCAGGGCTTATCACTGACTACAGGGGAAGTGGTAGATGTGTCTGCTAAGTTCCAGGTCCACTGTAATCTGCAATGTGGGTGGAGTACGGGGGTCCTGTGACTGTAACTCCTGTTGCCTCCCTCATCTCACGATCAGGACCTCACCTGGGGACACCTTCTACCTGGGTCCTAACTCACAGATTAGTAGGGCCCTGCCAGGAGGTGGGCAGCTCTGCTGGGCCTACCAGGCAGAGGCCTTGGTTAGGAGGAAATGGCCTCGACTATGCTCCCTGGGAGGGGGAAGGAGCTTCTGCACCCAATTCCTCTATGAGGAAGGGGTACTGTCCTCAGAGAGTGTGGCCACTTTGTTCTGGGCTGCTGTATGCCAGCACAGGAGGGAGAGAGTAGGAGAATACAGAGTCAGGGAATGTAAAAAGCACTCATGTTGAGAACGTCAGCAACCGGGTCTCAGACTGCCTTGCTTCTCTCTCCTTATTTGACACAAGCATTGAGCAGAGTATACTTTGAAGATATCAAGTTGTTCAGTCTTAGTCCAGAGAGAAATTTGGAACCAAGATGGTGCTGGGAGGCTTAGCAAAAGGACAGAACCCACAGAGGAAGGGACAACACAGGGGGACAAGGGTGGGGCTGCTGAATCAGCTGCCTCCCCTGTCAAGAGATGACTATGTCCTGTTCTTTCTGGTCAGATGTGATGGTCACTAGATGTCATCAAAGCATCTGACAGAGTTGTGTGCCTGAGAGCTATTGGGAAAGCATGCCACTCAGTGTGAGTTGGTTAGGGACAAGCAGGGGCTGTCCCTCAAAGTGGCCCCATATCCTTCCATCTTCCGGTGACTGTGAGTCAGAAGGTGCGAGGCACCAGGAAACCGTCTTAAGCCATCAAGGCTGGTCCTGGGACAGTCTGAGGATAGTATGCCTGGTATTACAACCAGAGAGAAGAGCCAGGGAGTGTGTGCATACAGGCACGGTAGAAAGATCTGTGGATCAAGTTGTATACCACTTTGATATAAAATCTCTTTTTAGGATCCAACTTAACTTTTAGAAGTTGTTACTTAAGCCAGGCTTAGTGGCTCCGTCTGTCATCCCAGCACTTTGGGAGGCCGAGGCGATTGGATTGCCTGAGCCCATGGGTTTGAGACCAGTCTAGGCAACTTGATGAGACTTTGTCTCTACAATAAATTAAAAATTAGCCAGGGATGGTAGTGCACTGTTGGGAGCCAACATCTATAGCTACATGGCTGAGGCCTGTAAGAGGCCCATCTGGAAGATTGCCTCTGACATAGGATATCAGTTATACCTATAATATTGGCGTGTGATTAGTGACCAGTGTGCATACATGGCAGTAAAACTTATAAGTAAATCTCTATACACCTGATGGAAAGTTGCACAGCAGAATTATTTTATATGACCTTGTCCCTTCTAAGTTTTACTTCTTTCTAGATATTTTTTAACTTCTATTTCCTGGTAGACTGGTTAGTCAGCTCTTGTTCCTGTAGGCAGTTTCTCCTAGGGTTAAGATTAGAAACTAAATTACCATAATAGTTTTATTGCCCTGCCTTTAGCTAGGCAGAACGTTTTTTCTAGTTTCGTTAAATACCGAAACTCTGTTTGCTTCAGCCCGTGGCCATTGTCATGGTAACCGTGCAGTCCATTATCCAAGAGTGTGACAGCTACTATTTGATTTTTAGAATAGACTTGTTTGGATAAAACATACATTTAAGACGACACAATTTCCATCGGAAAAGATTTAAACAGTAATAAGCATTCAAAGAAAACTTTTACGTTTTGTTTAAGCTTTTAAGTTTCCTTTTCTCAGATTATGACTTTAGTTCCTGTCCCTGTACGCCAATTTTAAGATCCTTTGATTAGTATACTGAAATTTTTCCAACGGTGTTGTTTTTGCTTCTAGTATGA
>NW_006976542.1:0-493 GCF_000164805.1 Carlito syrichta | reverse complement strand
TTGAGAAGGGAGTCCATATATTTGGTGAGATTTGGTATGGAGAGGAATTACTAAGGTCAAGGAGGATATCTTTATTGGGGGCTAACTCCAGGGTAGGTCTGGGGACTATAAGTGGTGGAGTTCACCTAATTGTTAAGGAAAGAGCACATGAACTGGCGAGTGAAGCTGAGGGTACTATTCTTTCAACTTTGGTATGAAGGGTGAGATGTGCACATGAGGGAATGGAGAGATTTTTGAAGAAGCAGATTAGTGTCATGACATTGTGAGCAAGACAGAGGACCATTTATTCAGTAAGATAAGGAGTTGAGAGAGAATACAAGGGACAGGAAGAACAGAATCCAGTGCGACCTGCGAGGCTAGAGAGTCAAGAGGGATTAGAGGATGACAGGCTGGAGCACTTGGACGTTTCATGGAAGAAGACAGTGTGAGTGTGGGAGCATCAGACTAGAAAGGAATCTTGAACTGTCTGGATAAAGGTGGTGAATGCTGGACA
>NW_006976541.1:0-684 GCF_000164805.1 Carlito syrichta | reverse complement strand
TTTTTTTTTTGAGTTGGAGTCTCACTCTGTCGCCCAGACTGGAGTGCAGTGGCCGCTCCCGGCCACCGCAGCCTCGACCTGCTGGGCTCTGGCGATCCTTCCGCCTCAGCCTTCCAAGTAGCCGGAATTACAGGCATGCGCTACCACACCCGGCTGATTTTTTGATTTATTGTAGAGATGAGGTCTCGCTGCCCAGGCGGGTCTCGAACCCGCGGGCTCAGGCAGTCCACTCACCTCAGCCTCCCAAAGGCGCGGGATTACAGGCTGAGCCACCAAGCCCGGCTGTTGTTGCTTATATTATGAAATAATTATTAAATTTACATCATTAAACAATAATAATAGTGTAAAGGCATGATGTTTAGATGAATAAGGCAAACCTGTCTCTTCATTTGCTTAAATGATCTAAAAGAAACAGAGCTTGCTATTCTTAAACAATCATAAAAGCATATTTTAAAATATTTTATTGTTTTTGATAAAGTCAAGGCAATGTGTAATAATATCAGAGTTACAGTCTAGAGAGTTGAAATATCAATATTCAAACACTATCCTAGGAAGTGATAACCATTCTCAAAGTAGCTGTGCTTCTTTCATGACAGTCAGTCTCCCAAACAAAGAGTTATCAAGAGAAACTGGCAGAAGCTACAAGGCATTTTCCTACCTAGCGGCAGAAGCATCACTTCTGCT
>NW_006976540.1:0-455 GCF_000164805.1 Carlito syrichta | reverse complement strand
TTTTATTTCTGTGCTTTTAAAAATTGGAGGCCTAGATAGGTATGGAACATCACAAAATGTTCTAGATCGGTCCTGTGGAGGGGAGTGCCTGTTTCCATGGGGCTGCTGCAGTCGACTGCTGAATGCAGAGCATGGCAGGAGCTGTTAGCTGCCTTCTGTGTGCTGTCTCAACCCTTGTAATTATTCTGTGAGGCACTTGCCTGAGGCTAGTAAGTGGTAAGTCAGATCTCTAGCCCAGGTATATCTGACACCAAGACTTTTCACTTTACAGTCAGCTCGTTTCACTGAAAAATGCCAATTTCCATAGGCAAGGCACTGTGCTCAGTGTTAGCATTATGAAGATGAAACACACAGTTGTAACCCTGCCTCACAGAACAGTCCTTGACTTCTCATATTTATTAAAGTGGAAAGAGTAGGAGACTCGATCCCAGAAAGGATCGGCAGCCAAAGGCCAG
>NW_006976539.1:0-457 GCF_000164805.1 Carlito syrichta | reverse complement strand
GTTCTGGGGAGTGATGAGGTCTCACTATGTGACCCATGCTGGTCTTGTACTCCCAGGCTCGAGCGGTCACCTGCCTCAGCCTCCCAAGGACACAGTATGATTGTCGGCTGATTCACCATATTTCGGAAACTCTATGCTCAATGCTGCGGCCTCCTTCCTCAATGATCTCTGTTCACGATGATCCCAACTTGATACACAAATGAATGATATTCATTTCTTTCCTTTCATTTTTTTGAGTCAGATTCTCACTCTGACGCCCAGGTTGGAGGGCAGTGGCTCACTCCCGGCCACCGCAGTCTCAGCATGCCAGGCTCCAGCAAGAATTCCCTACCCTGCCTTCTGAAGAGCCGAGACAGGTGCACGACACCACACCCATCTCATTTGGGATGGAGGTGAGAGACGAGGTCTCACCAAGTTGCATGGGCAGGTCTTGACTCGCAGGCTGGATCCAGCCACT
>NW_006976538.1:0-464 GCF_000164805.1 Carlito syrichta | reverse complement strand
CAGGAATGGAAGGGAGAGGAATGGAATGGAATAGACTTTATAGAATGGAATGGTTTGGAATGAAATGGTGAGTATGGATTGGAATGGAGAGTAAAGGAGTGGAATAGAGAGGAGTGCAATCGAGAGGCATGGAATGGAATGGAATGGAGACGAATGGAATGAATATGAATGGTATGCAATGGAATGGAGAGGACTGGAACAGATATGAGAAGAATGGAATGGAGAGGAATAGAGAGGAATGGAATGGAATTGAGTGGAATGGAATGGAACAGAGTGGAATGCAATGGGGAGGAATGGAATGGAATGGAGAGGAATGGAAAATAATGGAGAGAAGTGGAATGCAATAGAGTGGAATGGAAAGGAATGGCGAAGAGTGGAAGTGAAATGGAGTGTAATGCATGGAGTGGAATTGAATGAAATGGAAGTGAATGGAGAAGAATGATAAAAATGGAATGGAGAGGAAT
>NW_006976537.1:0-471 GCF_000164805.1 Carlito syrichta | reverse complement strand
TTGAAATATGTATTTTAATTTGAACCAACATTGCTGGTCTCAGTGGGAGTTTCTTTAGGTCAAAAACAAATCTTCCCATATTTTCATTTTGTTACTTTTAAAAATTGGCCCCAATTGCTTTGCCTCTACTCCAACTTTTTACATTAAAAATTAAAAACAGAAATAGATTAAATTTTAAGGATTGAAATCATTACAAAATTAATACAAACATCAATTTCATTTTTTCTCTACTAATTCTCTCCCTAACTAAAAATGATTGTTTAGCATGGCAACATATCTGATTGTGAAGATTTTTTTGACATCAAATCATAGTATGGAAAGGCATTTAACAGTGTTTTTAATTTTTTTTGTTAGTAATCTAAAGTAACTTTTGTCTTTAGTTTGGTCATTTAACAATTTTTAAAGTTCTCAGATTGCAATATTTCATAAACAAATAGTTATGCCTTTCACTTTTGCTTAGGTCAACATGAG
>NW_006976536.1:0-474 GCF_000164805.1 Carlito syrichta | reverse complement strand
TTCCTCTCCATTCCTCTCCATTTCATTCCGTTCCTTTCCATTGCATTCCATTCCTCTCCATTCCATTGCATTCCCTTCCTTTCCAATCCATTCCATTCCTCTCCATTCCTTTCCTCTCCATTCCATTAGATTACATTACTCTCAATTCCATTCCATTCCATTCCATTCCATTCCATTCCATTCCATTCCCTTCCCTTCCCTTCTATTCCATTCCTCGCCATTTCATCATTGTCATTTCATTGCATTCCAACCACTCTATTCATTCTTCTCCATTCCTCTGCATTCCATTCTATTTCATTCCATTCCTCTCAATTGCTCTCCATGGCATTCCTCTCCAATCCATTCCATTCCCTTCCTTTCCAATCCATTCCATTGCTCTCCATAACTTTCCTCAACTTTCCATTTGTTTCATTGCTCTCCATTCAATTCCATTCCATTCAATTCCATTCCTCTCCATTCCATTCCATTCGTCTC
>NW_006976535.1:0-483 GCF_000164805.1 Carlito syrichta | reverse complement strand
CTCCATTCCATTTCATTCCTCTCCATTCCATTGCAGTACATTCCTCTCTATTCCATTACTGTCCATTGCTGTGTATATTCCATCAAATTCCACTCCATTCAATTCAATTCTATTTCACTCCATTCCATTATTCTCCATTCCATTCCTCTCAATTCCTCTCCATTCCATTCCTCTCCATTCTATTCCATTCCATTCCATTCTTCACCATTCCATTCCTCTCCATTCTATTCCATTACTTTGCTTTCCTTTCCCTTCTATTTCCATTCAATTCAATTCCTCTCCATTCCATTCCATTCATTTCTATTTCTCTCCATTCCATTCCTATTCATTCCATTACATTCAAATCCATTCCTCTCCATTCCTTTGCATACTGTTACTCTCCATTCCATTCCTCTGATTCCATTCCATTCCATTCAATTACTTTCCTTTCCATTCCATTCATCTCCATTCCATTCCATTATATTCCTCTCCATTCCTCTCCAT
>NW_006976534.1:0-636 GCF_000164805.1 Carlito syrichta | reverse complement strand
TTCCGTTCCATTTTAATCCATTCTATTCCATTCTTCGCATTCCATTTCATCCCAATCCTTGCCATTCCTCTACACTCCAATCCATTCCAAACCATTCCTCTCCATTCCATTCCATTCCATTCAATTACTCTCCATTCCATCCTATTCCATTCCTCTCCATTCCATTCCATTATATTCCATTTCATTCCTATCTATTACATTCCACTCCATTCCATTCCATTTAATACATTTCATTCAATTCCACTCGTCACCCTTACATTCCATTCCATTCCAATCCAATCCAAACCTCTCAATTACACTCCATTTCATTCCACTTCATTCAAATCCATTCCATTCCATTCCCCTCCTCTCCATTCCATTCCATTCCTCTCCATTCCATTCCATTCCATTCCATTCCTCTACATTACATTACATTCCGTTCCATTCCATTCAATTCCATTCCATTTCTGTGTATTCAATTGAATACATTCCATTCTATTCCATTCCATTACTCTCCATTCCATTCCACTCCATTCTACTCCATTCCATTCCATTCCTTTCTTTTCCATTCCTTTAGAGTTCATTCCGTTCCATTTCTCTCCGTTTTATTCAATTCCATTCCTCTCCATTAATTTATATTTCATTCAATTCCTTTTC
>NW_006976533.1:0-684 GCF_000164805.1 Carlito syrichta | reverse complement strand
TAACGAGATAACTGGTTTCTTAACTTATTGATGCCTGGGGACTCTGACCATAAATTAACAGCCAGGACAGGGGAGGACCACCTGAGCCCCACAGGTTGAGGCCTTTGGAACCATAATCATGCCGCCGTAAACCAGACCAACTGATGGAGAGTCTGGCAACAAAAATGATGTATCCCGGCTGTGTCCCAATGGGTGTTCACAGCACACCAGGGAAAAGTCTGTGTGGGCGAGGGAAAATGGAGAGGTAGGGGCTCTACCCCCAACCCAAGGTGGCATGCAGGGCGACAGGAACCTGGACTGGCAGTGGCATTGCTGGACTGCCTAGATTGCTCTGCTACCAACAACCACCTTAGCTCAGGGCCGTCTTTTCCATGAGCTGGTTTGGTCTCGGACCCAGGGGCTCAGGCAATCCTCTCATCTTGGCCTCCCAGAGTGCTGGGAAGACAGGCATGAGCCCCCTTTCCTGGCCTCCACCCTCTTTTTGGAGCACCACCTCGAGGTCTGCTCCCTTCTGATGACCCAGAACCACTGAGAGGTCTGCCGGAGTCTCCTGCTGAGCCCTCCCCAGGGTGAGTGCCTGTCATAGGGGCGTGTGTCCACTAGGGCACCCACCCCTCTGCCCATCTCATTCTCCAGAGTGGACTAGTTCTTTCCTGCAGGCCCTGCCTTGGGGAAAGGGAGGGG
>NW_006976532.1:0-776 GCF_000164805.1 Carlito syrichta | reverse complement strand
TCTTCACCAAATCCCATGCTGAAATTTGATACCCAGTGTGGTGGCTTGGGAGGTGGGGTCTAATGGGAGCTGTCTGAAGCATAGAGGATGAGTTTCATTCTTACAGTAATGAATGAGCTATCACTTTTGTGAGAATGATGTATTCTTGAAGGAATGGGTTATTTCCTGTAGGAGTGAGTTGTTATACAGTCAGGACCCTTTGGGTTTGGTCTCTTTTTGCACATGCCATTTCCCCTTTGATCTTCTCCATTATATTTGGATGTAGCACAAAGGCCCTCATCACAAGTTGAGCAGTTGTTTCTTGAACAGCCTACAGAACTGTGACCTAAATAAACCTTAAAAAAAAAAAAGTTTCCCAGCTTCAGGTGTTCCTTCATAGAAACACAAAACAGACTGAGACGGTGATGTTGAGCATTTTTTGTTGTTGTTTCATATACCTGTTGGCCGTTTGTATGTCTTCTTTTGAGAAATATCTATTCAGGTCTTTTGCCCATTGTTTAATTTAATAATAATAATAATAATAATAATAATAATACTTTTTTACTACTGAGTCCGTTGAGTTCCTTTTATATTCTGGATATTAACCCCTTTTAAGATGTATAGTTTGCAAATATTATCTCCTATTCTATAGGTTGTCTTTTCACTATGTTAATTGTTTCCTCCACTGTAAAGAAGCTTCTTAGTCTGATATAATCCTGTTTGTCTATTTTTGCTTTTGTTTCATGCATTTTTGAGGTCTTATCAAAAAAATAATTGCCCAGATCAACGTCATAATG
>NW_006976531.1:0-853 GCF_000164805.1 Carlito syrichta | reverse complement strand
TCTGTTACTAGGACAAACATCACAGAGGTAAACTTGTCACTGGGGCAGCCATCACAAAGGTTACCCACTCATTGAGGTACCAAGCATAGAGGAGACCCAGTTATTCAGACACCAATTAAGCAGGAGGCCCAGACACTATGACAGCCATCACAGAGGAAAGCTAGTCACTGGAGCACCTGTCATATATGAAGACAGATTACTGCAAGAAGAAGAGTCACAGGGCACACATTAAGGATGGCAGAGAATGGTCCCATCATAGGGACACCCTTAAAAAAAGAGTGTTGTTTTCCTGGGAACCCATTCTGGAGGAGGCCCAACAATTGGGACACACATCACAGAGGTGGGTGATTTATTGGAATAACTATTTTGGAAGACAAAGAGACAATAAAGCACCAATCACAGAGAAGACCAAATCATGGGGCAGCCATAATGGAGGAGAGCCAGTCACTGGGACACTCATTGTTGAGGAAGCCCAGTGACTGGGACAAGGACTACAGTGGAAGGACAGTCAGAAGTGGCACCCATCACAGAGGAGGACCAGTGAAGTTAGCATCTATCACGGAAGAGGGCCATTTACTGGGGAACCCATTGATCAGGAAGTCAAGTCATTGGGGCAATCATCAAAAAGGATATCCAGAGAGGGGGACAAACATGACAGAAGAGACCTGGTCACTGGGGCACCCATCAAAGTGGAGAACTAATCACTCAGGCACTCGTTTAAGATGAAAACCAGTCACTAATGCTCTGATCACAGAAGAGTGCCAGTCACTTGGCCACATATTATAGAGGAGAGCCAGTCACTGTGACACCCATTTAAGAAGAAGTCTACTCACTGGGGCAACCATCAGAGAGA
>NW_006976530.1:0-1170 GCF_000164805.1 Carlito syrichta | reverse complement strand
TTTTGAAGAGGGTACATTCACTCTTTCAGTGGACCTCTTGTCCACACAATGGACATGGTCTTGGAGAGTTTAGCCACTGGGAGAAATTATGCTTCAAGTGTCCAGGCTGACTGCATTTGCAGCAGTGATTGTTATCACCCTTAGCAAATTTGTTCTTACAGGGTTCCTTTTGGGTGCCTGGAGGTTTGGCACTAATTGTGACCATCCGTAGGCTTGCTTGACTTTGGTCCCATTGCTACCCATAATGTTTTTTTCTTTATTTTCCTCAATATTTCTATTGCTAAAAACCTTAAAAGCTTCCTGTAACAATTAGAAGCCTGGCATTTATGGTCCTAAGTCTAGCTTCTGGAACTTTCTCCAGATGTATGGAGCTTACTGGCTATAAATTAAGTACCTAGAAGGTTATATTCTTCCAGTGAATTACGGTCAAAGTTAGTATATTTTTTTATAGCCTTGACTAGCCTTCCCTGGAAATAAGCAAGATTTTCTTTTAGGCCCTGCATGATTTCCTTTAGTTTAACACAGTTAAGATGCTTGTAATACTTTTTAAATGTCTTCCTTAATCCACATAAAGAGGAGAGAATAACATTACTATCACCCCAGGAAATTCCAAGGTAAGGGTTAAAGCCTGAGATCCCTTTAAAAATTGAGAGGAATCCTCTGAGAAGTTTCCTAGTTTGCACTAGATCTCTCAGGGAGAAAGGACATGCACCCATAAATTCCTTGCTTTTCCATTTGAAACCTCCCATAACAGATACATTTGTTAGAAGGGTGGAACACAGTTCCACTGTGGTGGTTCCTATGAGTCTGGGTTCTTCTGGAAGTAGAGGATAAATGAGCTTATGGGGGGTGGGGAGTCAGTCAAGGCTGAATCAACAGGAGACCTCTGAGGCTGAGGCTTTTCCTTCTCTCCTCTGCCCATGGCCCCCTGGTGTGTGCTAGAAGAAGCACCTGAGATAAGAGGAAATGGTCGAGCATGTCCTCCATTTTCTCTTAGTCCTCTATCACTGACAGAATTTTCCTTGTAGAGTGCTGATATGAAACCATAAATGCCTGCACATAAGAAACTTCTGACTCTTTCTGTTTTTGTTTACAAAATAAATATAATTTCAATATGGTATCAAAACTAAGAATTTTGTTCTTACAAGCCTCACTATCTGCTTATTTATA
>NW_006976529.1:0-1267 GCF_000164805.1 Carlito syrichta | reverse complement strand
ATAGTTTCTCCCCAAGTGTTTGTACAATATTTCAGAAGAAAACACCCTTATTTTTGATTCCAAAACAAAGGTGCATTCAGCGATGTATGTTTCAGATAAAAGAGGAAGGTAGCAAGGGCAGCACTAGGGATGCAGGCAGAGGAATATCATTTTAGGAAGACAGAGCTTTGAAGCACAAATCAGATAGCACTGCTTCCTCATTCCAACCCCAGAGAGATTTGAAGGACTCTCATCTTTGAACAACAGGATCTTCTTCCATGCCCTGAAATTTCCATTTGGTCCTCGTCTACTCAACATGGACTGCTGTTGCTTCCTTAGCCACTTCTGTCACCTGTTCATGGGAGCCTCTCAGGGACTCTATACAGTCCCTGATTCTTTGATATTTTTGGTCAAAAGTATTTCAGTATTTAATCACCTAGGTCATATGTGTCACTGTGTAGTCGTATATATCTCCCTCAGTCTCCATGGAAATCCTGTCTCCTCTGGACTTTTCTGTCAGGATGGGGTAAGGACAAGAAATTGTTTAAGAAATGAAATAAGAAGTTTTCAGAAAGGACAGACCCTATAGAAGGGAGACAAAGACTCTGAGTGCCAAGCTACAAGATGGCAGATTTAAAGGATCCTGAGACAATTCTCATTGGAAAAGTCACATAAGAGCAGGCATCCATATAAAAACCTACTCTCCTGCATACAGAGCAAGGGCAAACACATCCATTAACTAGAACAATCAAGGACTGACATCTACTCTGTGCCCGATCCTGTATTTTACTGTGTGATCTCATTTAATTGTAAGACCAATATAGTCATGTGAGGAGTATTCATTCAACAGAAGAAATTGAGCTCTCAAGTTAAGAACTTTGTCTACATTCACAGGGCTATTAGGGCAGAGCTAGGATTTGAAACCAAAGCCTGTCCGATTCTGTACCTACCATCATGCATTGACCCATCAGGACAATAAATTCTTCAATGGTAGGAGCTAACAAAGAAATCACATATACAGAGGGTGCCAAAAAATTTAAGAAAGGAAAAAACAGTATTAAAATGGTAATACTGAATATATACCAATAACAAAAGATGAATACAAGTCATGTTTGACTTCTGCGATTGAAAGATGTGCCCAAAGTGGTTACCATCAGCATTCAGACTCTTCTGATTATGGCAAACTGGAAGTAAGACATAGATAACATCTCTTAAAATGTGTATACATTTTTGGGCATTTTAAATGTATATATAACATACATGTACTTAAAATTAGAAGTATTTCCTT
>NW_006976528.1:0-1392 GCF_000164805.1 Carlito syrichta | reverse complement strand
GTCTCTTTTGCAACCCTGTTCTCTGGAGAACCACATTCCACCTCCTGAGGCAAACCCGACCTCTCATTTTCCAAATAACTCAGTGCTTAATCCTTTCCTCGAGATGAATCTTACCCTTAGCGCATTCTGCCTGTCCTCGGTTCTTTGAGCCCAGAGGACTCAAAGTGAATTCCTTTCTGTTCCTTTTCATGTGGTCTTTCGGCTGGGGTCAGAGGCAATGCACTCCGTCTTAAATATATATATATATATTTTAAATGCTTTCCATGTTCATTGTGAGGCAACAATGTCTCCTGATTAAAAAGCTCCCTATCAAAGCTGAAGGGGTGGCTGGTGTTGCTTCTTCAAAGGATGTTTCAATTATATTTCAGTGGTATCAATAAATAAAAAGAGCTAAGGAAGTTTTTGGCGACGCTCTACTTTAATGCTTTGTTCCTTGATCATCGTGGGGACCTGTACTTAGCAGTAAGACCTCTCCCAGAGAAAATTTTAATTATAATATTCAATTTCTGTCCTCCCCCATATAACATTGTGTCACTGAATATGTTGTGTGGAAAAGGTTAGAGAGTTAGTTTGCAAGAAAATGAGAATTCTTGCATTCATTTGTAATCAGGTGAATATGCCCCGTCCAGTGTCTTTTCTCCAAAAGATGGCTAATTCATGCTCCGCTGAATTAAGAAACCATTTAGTAATCACCTTCAAGGAGAGGCAGTCAAGTGTTTGGTTACAGAATGATAGGGGGGCGGATTCTTCAAATCCTGGTTCTATTTTTTTCTCACTGGTGACCGAGGACGCATTGCTTCATGTATTTGGATACCTTTGTTTAGTCATCCGCCAGGTGGGAATGATAATAGTACCCATCGCAATGCCAGGCACATAGTTACACACCTTCTAAGTGGCTGCTGCTGTCATGATGACGATTCAGCATCTCAGTGCCAGGCACTGTGGAAGACAAAATGAAACTCAGTCATTGACATTGGTGAAGGTCTTTGAAGTGTCCAGACATCCCCTAACCCAGAACGGTGAATGATACCTGCTATTTCACAGACACTCGGTGAGTATTGTGAGGACACACTTTCTCCTGATAAGGATGGGGTGATCTGACAGACACCCTTGTCACATCAGCCAAGGATGGCAGCAAGGTTCTCAGGGCTGCTCCAGGTCATCCTGGGAGTGACCTGGGCAGAAACACACGAGGCTGAGGGATGACCTGTACTCCCAGCCATGGCCAAGGGCTTTAGCACGTCCCTCTCATGGGAGAAGTGAGACCCTGGAGACAGGGTCAAAGGGCAGTAGCCCAAACCATAAAGAAAAGGCCAGAATGCAAGGCCGATATGAGGGGCGGGGAGGGTTCCGAACATACATTGTAACTTACACATTATCATGGCAACTACC
>NW_006976527.1:0-1447 GCF_000164805.1 Carlito syrichta | reverse complement strand
GAAAAAGGGTGTACTATTTCTGGGACAATCAATTCAGAGGGGCCAAGCTGGCTTAAAAATAAAAGGTTTTTGTGAGCACCCAGACAATGATATTGATATTCATAAAAAAGAAGAAAATCAGTTTGTCATTAGTCTTTTTAAAAAAAGTACTTTAACCTGAAGGCAATAGAAAAAACATATTTCGAATACTCAAGAACATAAATAGTGAGCCAAGGAGTTTATACCCAGCCAAATTGATCTTTAAGTATAAATGTCATAGCAAAGTATTATATGCATGCAGTAACTCAGAGAATAGTGTTCTCGTGCGTCTTTCCTAAGGATTCTACCAAATGAAGAAACATTGGCATAAGGACTGATGTTTAACAGCAGCAATCAGAATGCATAATGATAAAATTACATTTTTGCATACTTCTATACAGTCGTGTGCCACATATATGATGGTATCCCATAAGATTATAATACTGTATTTCTATGTTTAGATATACAATACTTATCATTGTATTACAGTTGCCTATAGTATTAAGTATTGTAATATATTGTACAAGTTTGTAGTCTAGGAGCAAAAGGTTATACCATATAGTACCTGGATGTCTAGTAGGCTATATTGTACAAGTACACTCTATGATGTTTTCACAAGGATGAAATTACCTAACAGTGATTAGGTAATTTTGTTTATACTTGAAGATCAGTTTGGCTGGGTATAAACTCCTTGGCTTACTATTTATTCACTATTTATTTACATTTTCTCAGAATGTATCTCCAACATCAAGTGATACATGACTGTATTTCTTCTGAAAATTAAAAGTTTGAGTACAAATGAACCTTTCAAGCAAATCTGAAATATAGGAGCAAGTTATAGTCAAGGATAAGCTAACAGTGTTCAAGTAGTTCAGGTACTTTAGTATCAGAAACAAATTTATTCTGGATTAATCTCCCTTAGAGAAACCACTGGTTATATGAGATGAAGCAATGTGCCACCCTCCATGGAGGAATAACCATAGGCCAGTGTCCATGAATTGTTGATTGCACGTAGCTTTGATAAGGGTCCAATTACAACTGCAAAGAATTCACAGATAATCCACACCAACACAGGCCATACCCATGGTGTACTCTCTGCAAACAGTCACCTTACACAAAATTTACACAAAGTGACAATTTCTAGAGGTGGATGTTAGCTTGTTCTGGAAAAAAAAAAAGTCATTTTGTATATTCTGACCAGAAAGGAGACCCATGATCAGTGGGGCTACCACATTTTGCGGGGTATAAGGTGATATGTTTAAGGCACTGTCTATAGAACAGGGAAGGGTTTCGAAGTTTAAAGCTTGTTTCATGTGGTTGTCCTGTGAATGCTTACCTGAAATCTGAACACCTGAAGCATGAATATGGCATTCTGAAGTGTGCTACCTGGCTTTCATTACAAAAAACCATCCTCCTGCATTGCAAAAGT
>NW_006976526.1:0-1577 GCF_000164805.1 Carlito syrichta | reverse complement strand
GAGGTCTCACTGCCCAGGCGGGTCTCGAACCCGCGGGCTCAGGCAATTCACTCACCTCAGCCTCCCAAAGGCGCGGTATTATAGAAATTTAACACTATCATTACCCTGGCCCTTTTAGAATAAGATGAATGTACATTTTTTCTTTTAGATGTTGTGGCAAGGGGTGGAGTTAATGTGCTCATTAAACATTTCTGTCATCACTAAAGATGCCATTTCTCAGTTGAGAATGGGCACACAGCAGTAGTTCATCTTTTGGGGAATCTCGGTGGAGTGAAAAGGACTGATATACAATGCCATTGCCACTGGGCCTATTGGGGTTCTGAGATGACTTAGGGGACCTGACATAGATTGCAGGCTGCACCTTTCACTGAAAATTAAATCTCAGTAGCTCTCCTCAGGGAAGGATCAGGGGACTGTTTGCAGCTGCCCCCTGTCAGCGAAGGCTACAAGATTTGGAAATCTCTTAACTAAGCTGACAGGCCACAGAGAGGATGAATCAAAAATATGATACATGGATCAGCACACAAAGATGTGAGAGGGTAGAGGGTACACAGCAGCCAGATAAAACAGGAAAGAATAATATTAAGTGGGAGAGATATTTAACTCTTTCACTCATGATAATAAGGTTCCTTCCAGCACCTTACAACTTTGTAGTTATCCAGGAATGTCATTCAGCATCTACAAGATTTTATTTTCTTTTAGTCATTTGCTAAGACTAGGCATGCTCCAAAGAAAAACAAAAACAGCAACAAAAATCTATGCGTAAGTGTTTCTGGTTACTTCTAGTACATTTTTGTCTATTTTTTTTCCACAAAGAAAATATAAAAATAAGTAACTTTGACAAAGTAAATTTTATTGAGTGAGGAAAGGTTACCATTTTCTTTTCTTTTGCTCTAAACAGTTGACAATATCCATTACTGTCATGCTAAAATCCTCTCCTCCCACAGTCCTGTTTGTTTTTAGAAAGGTAAAAAGAATTGTAAAGATGACAAAAATTTCTCTTTTCACTCCATTTCTCCACTTTCCCTTGACTCTTGTTAGTTCCCATTATTTGAAATATTTAAAATGTTGCCATTTCTCTAGGTTCTAATCTCTGCTTCTATTAACCAGTTTAGCCTAAAATTGATAATAATGAACTAATAGTGTCAGCTTCCCTTCTCAGTCATAAAGCCTTTGTACTTCCTCCAACTGAATTCTTGATGAAAGAGGAAAAGATAACAGCTCCACACTGTGACCCCTGGAGGTGACCATTAATTTGACAGTGCAGCTGCTAAGAGAAAACAGCATTACAATGTCCTCCCCTCACCCCCTTCCAAGGACCCCAAAGCTGTGTCAAATTTATCATTTTATACTTGACTATTTTTAAATGGCTTTCACCTGGACTCTCAGACTCTTCCAAGACACATCTGTCAGGCATGTCCTCAGTATCTTGGAAGTTTGCCGAGTTTGAGTTGCTGTCATGCTTGACTGGACTGGCTGGAGCTATTAAAAAAGAGAGAGAAAGAGAGAGAGGAAGAGTGTGTGTGTGGGGAGAGAGAGAGAGAGAGAGAGAGAGAGAGAGAGAGAGAGAGAGAGAG
>NW_006976525.1:0-1837 GCF_000164805.1 Carlito syrichta | reverse complement strand
TTCTACTGCAGTTTCCCAAATTGCAATTGAATGATAATAGTACTACTTCATAAAGTAGCTGGAGGATTAAATGAGATAATAAATGTAAAACACTAGATACAGTATCTGTCTCACAGTACATGTTCAACAACTGGGAACTAGTGTTATTTCTACCATGTGCCTCTTAAGGAAAAGCAATCAAGGTTTGAGATGTTAAAGTTATAAACTCGTCAATGTGGCACCACAGACTCAAATCTGACTGACTCCAGAGTTTATGCTCTTAACTCCTAAGCTATACTGTCTCCCTATCATGTATGCAAATGTGTCATTTCAGAAATTTTCCTCTTTATCTTCTAATATGTTATTAATGTTTTCTGGGTCTTACACAGAATCAAGAGAATACTTTTGGTTATATTTCTAAGAAAATGTGTTTCATTTATCTCCTTATTCCAAAGGTATATATTCTAAAACTGGTGAGTCTTTATAATTGTTTCACCTCAATATGATTCTATGGAAATAGAAACTATTTCCAGGTAAATGTTCAGCTCCACATTGTAAGGTTGTACTGTGGAGATCATGTTCTGCACCAGAGCAGATTTCAATGAAATGGACCATGCAATTTTATAATCATGCATGTATATGATTTACCTGAAACCCCATTTAGTCTCTGTGGAAGCAGCAGCTAACATCTGGCTTTACTTTGAAAATCCACAAAAGGGTCTTGTATGTGAGTCCACGATATAACGTCATTCTAGCCGTAACTGTGCACACAAGAGGAAACTTAAGAGAGTCTTTTCATGGAAAGTCTGAGTGGCTCTAATATTCACTTAGTGAAGTTGCCTTCAAAGAAAGAAGGACAACCCTTCCAGTTTGGAAAAGAAATGTCAACCTCAGAAAGGCACAGTGTTTTGAATACGCCTTCAATTTGCTCTAGTGGCAGTGGTTCTTCACTGGGTTTGAGAACAGTGTTGGTATTTTATTGTTTGCTTCTATGTGGTTCTGGCTGCTATGGGAACCACCACTTTGGTATTCTAATGGTCAGCACATCTGACTCACTTTGGGGAAAGGTACAGTAACACTATGGCACACTTTCAGGAAAAAGCATGGAAAGCAAAACAATCTATGACCCCCTTAAATTAAAAGGAGACTGTCTGACATCCAAATCAGGCTGAACATGAGGACCTGGCTTGGCAGTGTGTAAAAGGAGCTCAAAGATGGTGTGTGGGCATCTATGCTCTCCTTGGAGTGGTAGTTTCTCTATTCACACCACCAACCTCTTAACTACATTTTTAAGTACAGGACATGACCCTAGACTGGGGCTCTCAACACTTCACTTATGTCATCTAACAGTACATCTTGAAAACAGCTGAGAAAAGAGTGTGGATTGTCCCATAACTGAGTCAACTACATTCCTTACAGGGAACTCAGGCAGTGGCAATTTTGTGACCCACATTCCAGCTTCAGTTTATCTTCACTCTTGGCTCCTGCCCCAGTTCGACCTTGCACCTCTCTGGGAACAAGACACAACTATTACAGTGGCTTTCCCAGGAGGCCTAGGAACATATGTATCTTCTTTACAAACATTTTCTCATAACATCTATGATGATTCAAGCCCCTTAAAGCATAATCTTAAATATACACTCTCCCCTTTTTAGGTGATAGGAAAAAGAAGTGACATCTGAAATACTGTTAATGTTTTCTGGTCTCATGAGTAACATTAATCAATAATAGAAGAAAATATAGGGGCAAGATTTCCAAAGACTATATCACATATAGGTTAAATGGATGGGACAGTAGTATATGATCTATCAAATATGATCTATCAGTGAAGAGAAAAAAGATAGCTATTAAATATGTT
>NW_006976523.1:0-813 GCF_000164805.1 Carlito syrichta | reverse complement strand
TAAAGGAAGCAAAGAAACAAGCCAAGGGAAGAGTGTTTCAGCTGGGAGCAGCAAGTGCAAAGACTGGGCAGGAGTATTTGGTAGGTCTGAGGAACAGCAAGAAAACTGTAATGCCTGGGGTAAAAGAGTGGGATATGAGATTAGAGAGATAGCCAAGAGGAAAATTATGTCAGAGCCAGGCAAAATTTCCTATCTATCTATCTATCTATCTATCTATCTATCTATCTATCTATCTATCTATCTATCTATCTATTTATTATTTGAGTCAGCATTTCACTCTATAGCCCAGGTTGGAGAAGTGGCATAATCATAGCTCACCAGAGCCTCAACCTCCTGGATTCAGGTGATCTTTCCACTCCAGTCTCCAGAGTAGCTGGGTCTACAGGCACATGCCATCATGCTCAACTTTTAAATTTTTAAAATTTTTTGTTGATGAGGTCTCGCTCTGATGCTCAAACTGGTCTCAAACTCCTGGGCTCAAGCAGTTCTCCTGCCTCAGCTTCCCCAAATTCTGGGATCATAGGTATGACTGTGCCTGGTCCAAAGTTTAATTTTTAATTGAGGTAAGATTGATATGCTGGGAAACGCACATACCTTAAAGTTAAATAACATTTTTTTTTTTTTTTAGAAGCAGGGTCTTGCTATATTACCCAGGCTATAGTGTAGTGGCTACTTACAGATGCATTCATAGAGAATTATACCCTCAAACTCCTGGGCTCAAGGGATCCTCCTTCCTCAGCCTTTCCAGTAGCTGGGACTATAGGCATATACCATCTCACTCAGCTTAGATAAATTTTGATAAATATAGTTACC
>NW_006976522.1:0-563 GCF_000164805.1 Carlito syrichta | reverse complement strand
TAAAAATATGTGATTAGCCTGTAATTCCGTGCCTTTGGGAGGCTGAGGTGAGTGGATGGCTGAGCCCGCGGGTTCGAGACCCACCTGGGCAGGCGAGACCTCATCTCTACAATAAATCACAAAATCAGCCTGGCGTGGTAGCGCGCGCCTGTAGTTCCAGCTACTCGGAAGGCTGAGGCGGAAGGATCGCCGGAGCCCAGCAGGTCAAGGCTGCGGTACCTGGGAGCGGCCACTGCACTCCAGTCTGGGCGACAGAGTGAGACTCCAACTCCAAAAAAAAAAAAAAAAAGTGATTATTCTCAACTAATAATTCAAAAAAGTAAAAATAGATTTGAAGATTGATTTATGCACTAAAGACACACATTGAAAAATAAGGGCAAATATTAGGTTCATTTATCTTACCTATGATATAGTAATGCATTAAAACAGTTCTTGTCAATACAAGTTTAAAAATATACAGGAAAAAAGAATAAATACACAAATATAAAATATTTTTATATCCAGTACAGGAGAGAGATATTTTCATAATACCATCACCATAATCAATAAAGTGAAAAACATTA
>NW_006976521.1:0-769 GCF_000164805.1 Carlito syrichta | reverse complement strand
AACAAACAAACTGTGAGTCACTAGTCTTTAAAATTATGAAAAGACCACCCTGGTGGACACTAAATGATTTTCAAAAATTGTTGAAGGATATCAATTGGATTAGACCTTATTTACATATTACCACAGCAGTCTTAAAACCTTTGTTTAGCATATTGCAGGGAGATTCCTCTCCCTGTTCTAAGAAAGCTCTGACACCGGAAGCTTAAGAAGACTTGTCTCTTGTAGAAAAGTCTACTGAGTCACAAAATGTTAAAAGACTGGATTATCTCTCCCCCTGGGATTTAATCATTTTAGCCACTATGCATACTCCCACAGGGTGTGTGTGGTAAGAAGGGCCAATGAAATGGCTCCATCTACTGATGTCATATAAAAAATATTGGCTTCTTATCCTTATTTAGTATCCATATTAATAACCAAGGGGAGACAAAGAAGTGTTGTATTATTTGGACATGATGTGCATGATGATATTGCTCCTTATAATAAGTTTCAATTTCAAACTATATTTCAAACTAGTAACAATTGGCAAGTGGCTTTAACTGGTTATAGGGGATAAATTTTGTTTCATTTACCCAAAAATATATTGTTATAATTTGTAAAAAACAAAAACCCTATAATCTTTCCTCATAATTGTTCCTTAACTCTCCTTGATGGGACAGCCTTGGTTTTTACTGATAGTTCTTAATGGAAAGGCAGTGACAGTAATTAATAACAAATCTCATGTATTAGAGACCGCCAAAACTTTGGCACAAAATATCGAGCTAAGGGCAGT
>NW_006976520.1:0-764 GCF_000164805.1 Carlito syrichta | reverse complement strand
TAGGGTAATCATCTGAAGTGAAATGTCTTACAGATGGGGCGAAGACCTTCAAACACTGCATAACATAAGAGTGAGCATCACAAATATTTCTTAGTTAGGCTTTTCTCATTAATTTTTGTTAAAATAACTAGCTTAGACCAAGGAACAATGTTTAAATGGGGAAAAAATGTTGTTTCTGGGTTTACCTTAAGGGCCAAAAAAGTGAAAAAAAAGGAAAAATCAATACCAGCTGGGGTTAGAAGGCCAAAGGGGGCAAAAAAAATTGTGTAGTTAAAGTCTTTTCTTCCCATAGGGCAGGGAGAAGTAGATAAGACTGCCTAGATGTGAACTAGGAGGCTGAACTGTAGGCCATTGGAGAGCCACTTTGATCATGTGGCTCTCCACACTTTGCAGGGATGTATGCATGTTGGAGAAGATGGCTGGGGCATTTGGTCTCATTAATTTCACATGCTTGAAGAGACTGTTTAACATCTAGTTCTATTCACCAGTATTTACCCCTTCTGTCTGCAAGAAATACACTTTCAATCACAGGGACTTCATACTACATGTCTTGGATAGTTGCCTACTCTCATTTAAGATAATTACAAGGCTTTCTACATTTATTAAATTGTCAGTGTGATTATAAGAGATCCATGGTTTTGATGACAGTAAAGTTTGGAAAGAGGAGATTCTCAAAAAATTAAAAATAGAACTACAATATGATACAGCAATTCCACTCCTGTCTATATGGTCAGAGGAAATAAAATCAGTGTGTAAAAGAGATC
>NW_006976519.1:0-727 GCF_000164805.1 Carlito syrichta | reverse complement strand
TGTCTGATACTCCTTGACTTATAATGCCATCTGATACAGCTTACATTATTATTTCCGTCTGATACTCCTTGCATTATTAGTGGTGTCGGGTAATACTTGCCTTATTAGTGCCGTGAGACACTACTTGCCTTCTTAGTGCTGTCTGTTACAACTTGCCTTCTTAGTGTCCTCTGATACTCCTTGCCTTCGTAGTTCATTTTCATACTACTTGCCTTATTAGTATCATCAGAGGCTATTTGCCATCTTAGTGTCGTCTGACACTACTTGACTTATTAGTGTCGTCTGACATTACTTGCCTTCTTAGTGTCTTCTGATACTACTTGCCATCTTAGTGTCGTGTGATATTATTGGCCTACTTAGTGTCGTCTGATAATATTTGCCATCTTATTGTCGTCTGATACTACTTGCCATGTTAGTGTCGTCTGTTATTACTTACCTTCCTGGTGCGGTCTGATACTTCTTGCCTTGTTAGTGCCCTCTGATACTACTTGCCTTGTTAGTGCCATCTGATACTACTTGACTTGTTAGTGACTTCTGATACTACTTGCCTTGTGAGTGTCGTCTGATACTACTTGCCTTCTAAGTTCCGTCTGATGCTACTTGCCTTCTTAGTGCCGTCTGATTCTCCTTTCCATACTAGTGCCGTCTGATACTCTTTGTATTATTAGTACCGTCTGATACTCCGTATTTTATTAGTGACATCTTATACTCCTTGCCTTATTAGTGC
>NW_006976518.1:0-747 GCF_000164805.1 Carlito syrichta | reverse complement strand
TTATTGAATATGTTCTCCATTAGCCAGAGGTCTTGGAGTTTTTTTCAAAGAAGAGTTGGTTGAGAATTTGAGGATTTCATTCTCTATCCTGACACATAGTCCTATGGACCTATTCTTGTACGAATACCAGGCTGTGTTGATTACTGTAAACATATAGTGAAGTTTGAAGTCTGGAAGAGTGATAGCTCCTGCTTTGTTTCTTTTGATACGATTCTTTTGGCTATTCTTGATTGTTTTTGGTTTCATGTGACTTCTTTATGTGTGTGTGTGTGTGTGTGTGTTGGTGTCCCACTCTGTTGCCCAGAATGGAGTGCAGTGGCTGCTCCCGGCCACAGCAGGCTTGACCTGATGGGCTCCAGTGATGCTTCCACCTCAGGCTTCCAAGTAGCCTGAAGGACAGGCATGCGCTGCCATGCCAGATTGATTTTTTAATTTATTGTAGAGATGAGTTCTCGCTGCCCAGGCGGGTCTTGAACACACGGGCTCCGGCAATTCACTCATCTCAGCCTCCCAAAGGCGCAGGATTACAGGCTGAGCCACCAAGTCCGAATCATATGAAATCATTATTGTAATTTCCAGGTCTGAGAATAATGATGTTCTCTTAATGGTTATTTCATTGAATAAGTAGATTGACTAAAAGGCTAATTTTTACATTAAAAGAGGTAAGTAATGTCAGTTAAATAAGCATGTCAAATTGTCATTTATGACGTCAACCTCAGAATTTTGACATCATAATGGGAGGGACCT
>NW_006976517.1:0-771 GCF_000164805.1 Carlito syrichta | reverse complement strand
GCTGGCTATCTAGGTGTCTAGCACTAAGCCGGCTGATTACAGTCTGGTCAGGTAGGTGGCCCAGCTATGTAAACTGGCTGCTAGCTGTCTGGACAGCAGGGTGGCTGGCTAGTTAAGCCGACTGGCTATCTGATTGTCTAGCCAGCTGGCTGGCTATTTAAGCTGGCTAGCTACCCAGCTGGCCAGCCCTTTAGCTAGCTGGCTGCCTAGCCAGATAGCCAGACAGGTAGCTAGGTAGTTAAGGCAGCTGGCTAGTCATCTAGCCCACCAGGTAACTAGCTAACTAGTCGGTGAATTAGTCAAGTAACTACTTAGGTCAGCAAACCAGCAGACAACTAGTTAACCGAGCTAACCAGTGGGCCAACTTGTCAGTCAACTCATTGACCCAGCTAACTAGTCAAGCCAGCTAGTTAACTCGTCTTCCAACAAATTAAAACACTCAGCTAACTTGTTAACCAACTCGTTAAGTCAGCTAGCTATCTAATTATCCAAGTAGTTAAGTCAGCTAGCTAAGTCAGCTAGCTAAATAGCTAGCTAGCTAAGTCAGCTAACTCACTAGTTAGCTAACTATTTAAATCAGCTACTTAATCTTCTACTTAACTGGTTAGCCAATTATTAAATAAGCTAGTTATTCAGCTAGTTAAATAGTTAGTTTACTATTTAATTCAGGTAGTTAAGTCAGCTAGCTAACTAGTTAAGTCAGCCAGTTGTCAGCTAGCTAAATAGTTAAGTCAGCTAGCTAAGTCAGTTAGTTAAGTCACCTTTCTAAAT
>NW_006976516.1:0-805 GCF_000164805.1 Carlito syrichta | reverse complement strand
TTTATTGTTAACAAATGATGAAAAATTATTAAATATAGAACTAGCCAATTCAGTGGACCGAGATTGCTTTTCAGCAACTGTTATGTCCTGAATTTGTTGATGTAATTTAATTAGGTCTATGCTCAGGTCTGAGTAGTTCCAAATTCCAAGAATGTGATTTCTTACTTTGTCCCAAGTATAAGCAGACTTATTTACCTCCAAAAGAGTGAAGCAAATCCATTTAAACTCAGAATGACAATGAAGAGCCAATTTTATTTTTAAGGTCACAAATTCTTGTCCTACTGCCAAAAGTGCCTCTCTTAAGCATTAACTTTATTTTCTAGCTTTTGATCTATAATCTCCTGTGTAGCTAATGCAATAGAAACATTCTTAGATAACTGATCAGCAAAGGTAGCGGTATGCATTTCCTTAGATAGAGTTACAGCTGAAACTGTTATTGAAGTAGCAATAGCTATAATGTTATAATTCCTAAAATTAAAGTGGCTAAAAATATTTTCTGTCTTTCCAAAAGAGAATTAACCTCATACAGTGTCTGCAAACCATATTCATCATACCAATGAGATGACAAGTGTACAGGAATCATCAAATAAGGTGGCTGCTTAAGAATAACAAAACCTTCGTAAAAGGCATTAATTAAACAATTAGTTAAAATATACTTAGTAGAAGACACCTTATACACATTGTTATGATACTCAATTTTAACAGTTTGGTATTCATTCCATACTAAAAACACATAAGAGGACTGTAAGCATGCCCTAATGTGGTACTGCTGAGTTTGTTCAACAGGCCTAGACAGGCTGACTGA
>NW_006976515.1:0-596 GCF_000164805.1 Carlito syrichta | reverse complement strand
TGATGTGTATGGTGATAGATAGGGGTCTTGTTTCGATCTTGTGCATGTAGTCAGCCGTTTTCCAGCACCATATACTGAATATGTTCTCCATTACCCAGTGGGTCTGGAGGTTTTCAAAGATGAGTTGTTTGAGGATTTGAGGATTTCATTCTCTGTCCTGATCCATTGGGCTTTGGAAATATTATTGTACCAATACCAGGCTGTGTTGATTACTGTAAATATATAGTAAAATTTGAAGCCTGGAACTGCGATAGCTCCTGCTTTGTTTCTTTTGTTAAGTTTCTTTTGGTTATTCATGATGGTTTTTGGTTTCATATGAATTCTTTCTTGTAATTTCCAGGTCTGAGATGAATGATGTTAACTTAATGGTTTTTACATTGAATCTGTAGATTGACTAAAAGGCTAATCCTTACATTAAAAGAGGTAAGTAAAATCAGAGAAACAAGCATGTCAAATTGTCATTCATGCCATCAGCCTCAGAACTTTGACATCATAATGGTAGGGACCTTGACTACTGAGCAATCCTTAGGCTTCAAGCAGTAGTGCACAGTGCTCTGCCAAATGTGGTAGACACGTTGAATTTCATTCCAACGAAG
>NW_006976514.1:0-762 GCF_000164805.1 Carlito syrichta | reverse complement strand
CAGCCCACGGCCGTAACCCCCAGGGGAAGGAGAATTCACACAAGAAAAAGAGGGCTGGACTCCCGGGGAAGATTTCACTTCATCGCCCAGGGGAGGCTCCCATTGCAATGGGGCCTGGACCTTGGGCAAGAGTCCAGGGAGGGAGGATCGATTCCATCCCACTTAAAGTAATTTGCAGGGCCCAGATGGCGACTAACAGCAGCCCATGCCCTTTGATACCACTTCCCAAATCAAGTTACAAAATGGGTCTGAAAGCCACTTCAAAGGAGCCAGGTTGTTGGTGCCCAGACGGGCGTCCTGTGGGTCATATGCCCCATCCTTGCAGGTCCCTGTCAGCTGCAGAGGGGACATGTCACCTGGCTCTGGCTGCCTTTGTCTCTGCTTGCAGCCCTGCTGCCCCTGAACACCTGATACTCCAGAATGGAGCATGGGTGACCATTAAAAATTATGAAGCAGCTAGGTGCAGTGGCTCATGCCTGTCATCCCAGCACTTTGTGAAGTGAAGGCGAGAAGACTTCCTGAGCCCAGGTGTTCAAGACCAGCCTGAGCAACTTGGTGAGATCTTGTCCTTACAATTCATCAAAAATATTAGCCGGGCATGGTGGCATGTGTTTGTAGTTCCATTTACTATGAAGGCTGAGGTGGAAGGATCGCCTGAGCTCAGCAGGTTGAGGCTACAGTTGCTGTGATCATGCCACTGTACTCTAACCTGGGCAACTGCTTGAGAGACTGACTAAAAAAAAAATCATGGGGCAACCGAGG
>NW_006976513.1:0-663 GCF_000164805.1 Carlito syrichta | reverse complement strand
AAACTAAAACTAATTAAGCCTATTTTGATGCCAAACATGATGTTTATAATTTTTGTCTATAGTCCCCTGACAGGGGTAAGGAGAGCCTGGATCCACATTTAACCCAAGGCTCCCAGAGGCAGGAGATTGCCACCCGCAGTTTTTAATCATTGTTGCAGGTTCAAGCACCAAAATGGTGGAGACACAGATACTCAATTGGAGGTTAATATCTCAGTAGAAAAATTTCCATATCACTAACTGCTTGTTTCTACTAATAGATTCTTTCAACGGACTACTATTAATTTGCATTTCCCAATTCTCCGGATACCAACAATGAACATAATCAGATGAGTAGAAGAAGCAGGGCTGATAGCTGCCCAGAGTTGGCCTGCAACCTGGGGTCTTCAGCATTCCCGACCCTGTCAACCTGAAGGCTTCTGAGGGTGGCTCCCAACACTGGTTCATCAGAAGGGAGCAGGTCTTGCGGTATGGCCCCGAGAAAGGTTTGGAGGCCAGGTGTGGGGACTCACGCCTGTCATCCCAGAGCTCTGGGAGGGCGAAGTGATAGAATGGCCTGAGGCCCCAGATTTGAGACCAACCTGGGCACATTGGCAAGACCTTTTCTCTACAAGAAGCGAAAAAAATGAGCCGAGTGTGGTGGTGCACACCTATCGTTCCAGCCAC
>NW_006976512.1:0-726 GCF_000164805.1 Carlito syrichta | reverse complement strand
TAAAACTCTTGTGATTTGACTGGGGTCATCCTTCATCATTCCTAAGGAAACGCCTGTTGAGTGGGGACACCCCTCACCCACCTGACTTTTTGCCCACGTGAAAGTCTTGTGATTTAACATGTGAAAGTTTGGGATAAAAGACTCACGACTGGTCCCAATAAATGGCTTCTGCTCATTTCGCTGAACATTTGTCCACTTTCTTTCTTTCTCTTTCTTCCTCTTTATATCTATGCCTCCATCTTGCTTTCTTTTAATATCTATCCCTACTACAGAATCGGCTACTGCACTAGACAGAGTCCAGTCTCTTTCTTCCCTTCTATTCTCCTAGAATATTCCCCAATGCTGCCCCACCTTCCATGGACCTTCTAAATCTCTTTTGGGGGGCTGGCCCCCCATAAATGGCGCCCAACATTGTGGAACCCCTGGAAAGGTAAGTCTTTTTCTCATTTCAGGGCAGCTAGGATCTTACCCAGGGTGCTGCAGACCCCTCTGTAGAGACAGGCAGAGCGAGGACAGGTAAGCAAGTTTTTGTGAAGTCAGAGCTGTGATCTAATCATGGGCCAGAGTGAATTTAGGAACGTAAAATGTTCATCAGTATCTTAATGAATACTTTGTCTAAACGTGGAGTTAAAGTTTCTTCTTCTAATCTAGCTCGTTTTCTACATTTTGTGCAGTAACAATGTTAATTAAAAACGCTTTAAATCCACAGCATGATTATGAGAAATT
>NW_006976511.1:2236-2855 GCF_000164805.1 Carlito syrichta | reverse complement strand
ACACATACTGCATACAGAGTCACACCCAAAAAGACACACACTAAAATAAACCAAACACTGACACACAGACACATCCACTTACACACACTCACACAGTCACATAGACACACACACATGCACTGCTTAGTGGCTAAAAACAGAGCTGAATTCAGGAGCTTGAGTCCCCCAAAAACCACAGACCCTGGCGCTTCAGGCCAGCCCACCTGGGTAATGAAGTCTTTCTGGGAGCACAGCTTGTCAAGGTAGCTCAGGAGACCCTGGTCTGAGAATGTCTCGTTCTGTTCCTGAGGCTGTAGAATCATGTCCTCCTGCTGTTGTCCCTCGAGACAAGCCCCAGCAATCCCTCCATGACATTAAAGTACTCCCTCGTGGCTTCTCGCGGAATCTCCTTGGGGGCCTGGGTCTCTGGTGGCCGCTGGGGTCTGGGTGGTGCCAGGTGAGCAGGCAGGGCCTTGGGGCCGGCCTTGCTGGGAAGGTCAACTGAGGCCAAGATGAACAAGAACGGGCGTGACGGGGCCTTCAGCTCCCACCTCCATCGCTCTGGGGAGGGAACTGCTGGGGAAGACAAAATGGGTCCAGCCTGCGTTGGGACACCTGACTAGGACCACGAGAGCTGACA
>NW_006976511.1:0-879 GCF_000164805.1 Carlito syrichta | reverse complement strand
TGGCATCCCTGCCTTCCCTATGAGTCCCCAGTATGACTGTGTGGAATAATTAGTGCGGTGGGTGGATTATTTGTCTCCCTCCGCCCAATTCCAGGCTTGAAGTCCTAATGGCCAATTTAAGGGTCTTTGAATATGACGCTATGGGAGGTGGTCAGGACAAGAGGAGGCTTTGTGTGTGGAGATCTCAGAATGGGATCAGTGCCCTGATGGGAAGAGGAAGATGCCCAGACGTCTCTTAACCTTATGAGGACACAACCAGAGGTGGCCACCTCTGACTTTGAGACTGGACCTGACCAGAACAAACGCTGTAGTCACTCTGACCTGAGCCTTCTAGCCTCTAGAGCTCTAAGACATAAATGCCAAGTCTGTAGTGTTTGGACAGCCTGAGCTGACTGACACCATGCTGTATTGATCTGGAGCGAGGGTTATCACACGGGTTCAGGGCGCCAGGACTGAGCCTTTAACCACCTTCCTGGCAACTCTGAAGAGAGGCAGAAAGCTCAGAGTCCCCTTGGATAGCAGGAACAGCTCTCCAGAACAGCAGTGAGTGGTACCCGGATCCACCGTAGGTAGAGGGTGAACCGTAGGCAGCTCCCCTCGGGGAGTCATGTGGCCAGCCCACATTTCTCTGCTCCCAGGGGGCTATGACCACCTACATGGTCCATTCTCTCACCTCATGCCGAGACCTGTCAGCTCCTTGCAAGAGTGCTATGCCTCTGGCTCTTGGTAGTAGTCTGATGGAAAGAGCTGTTTTGGATTCCGACATTAATTACATGACATCAGACTCTGCAGAACAGTGAGTCATCCGTTGGGAGGTAACAGGCATCGTGGGGACTCCTGGCAAGGTGTTCTTGGCCACAGCAAGATGGGTGCTCCTCT
>NW_006976510.1:0-730 GCF_000164805.1 Carlito syrichta | reverse complement strand
GCATTGGAAGAAGAGAAGCACTTCAGGGCATCAGTCATGCATGTGAGATATACGGACAGCAAGAGAAATGAGAAGGAAAATTTGAAAGAAGTTGGGAGTGTTATAAATTTACACTCCTTTGGTGTTTTCATGAAAGACTGTAAATTGAGATTTACAGTGATTTTCAGTGATTTTGGTTGCTGGAGTACAACAGATACTGAAGTTTGGTTTGCTCAACATTTCCATTTCCAGCTCTATTACAGAAAGTTTAACCATATAATTTATCATCCTGAGGCACTGGAGGCTAAAAGGAACCCTATGAATGATTATGTGAGTGTTCCCAGTGTAAACTAGGACTACTGCAGGCATATCAAGACGTGATTTATTCTAATAAATGCAATTTTAGTCAAAAATGCTTCGATAGCAGCTGGAAAGTGAGATATTCAAACCCCCTAACTCCATTGCATCTAGGGTGGCCAAGTTTCATATTTCTGGTCCATGAGATGGAAACAGAAATCCCTGAAAAGGACTTGCCTCCCAAAATAAATCAACACCAGAGAAGAGACAAGGCTTCTGCCCCATTCTCCCTGGCTAGATCAGAGACATGGTACCTGGAGATGCATCAGCTATGTCATGACCATTAGAGTAAAAGCTAAATATCCAGGATGGTGAAGAGAAAGTTGGAAAGATCCTGGGATATTGATGATTTCATAAAACTGCCACACAGGCATATTAGGCATGGTCAGGTTAC
>NW_006976509.1:0-839 GCF_000164805.1 Carlito syrichta | reverse complement strand
ATGATATCAGCCTAATTCTACAGTTCCAAGTTTCATTCTCCTTGACTTTCAGAACATAGATTGAATTTAGTTATTTACTGGGGCTCAACTTTCCTCAGTAGAAGTAAACAGTACAATGATTACTGTCTTCACCTCTACCAAGAACGTGCACTTATCACTTTCTTGTGTAAGATTGGGGCATTTTCTTGACCAGCCTCAAGCTTTCTCCCAAATCTCTTGTAAGCTTTCCTCCCATTCTTCATCATCCCAAACACCACTTCATATCTGTCATACATACAAACACACATGAGTCCTCCCACTTACACACATGCTCCTTTCCCCAAACCTGGGTTTCTCTCTCTCTCTCTTTTTTTTGGGGGGGGTTGGAGTCTCACTCTGTCCCCAGACTGGAGTGTAGTGGCTGCTCCCGGCCACTGCAGCCTCCACCTGCTGGGCTCCAGCAATCCTTCCACCTCAGCCTTACAAATAGCTGGAATTACAGATGTGCGCTACCACACCCAGCTAATTTTTTTATTTATTGTAGAGATGAGGTCTCACCAATTTGCCCAGGTGGGTCTCGAACCGGTGGCTTCAGGCAATCCACGCACTTCAGCCTCCCAATGTGTGGGATAACAGGCTGAGCCACCGAGCCCGGCCAAACCTGGGTTTCAATCACTGCTTCAGTACTGCCAGTACGTTTGAGGTGTAAAATCAAGTATTTAGAGTTGGATGTCTTCCCCAAGCGAATCTCATTTCCATTTCATGAGATCTTTGGCATTCTCCAAATCTCATCTCTTCAATAGGGTGTGACTTTGGTCAACTTCCTTCAGGATGGGCCAAGGTGGATATTGTCACATGGT
>NW_006976508.1:0-306 GCF_000164805.1 Carlito syrichta | reverse complement strand
GTTTCAGTCAACATTCAAACATCACAGGTGAATTTTTTTAAAAATATTTTTTATTACGATGTTGTGGGGTACAGTTAAGGGTTAGGTATACAATTACGCTTTATTCAGGCACCCTGTTGACAAGAGGTGTTTCCCTGTCCCCAGACAGATATTTGCTACTGTTAATCCCATCTCCCTCCCACCCCGTAGTTTCCAAGTACCGTCAGTCATTTTCTTATACTATGACATTGGATGTTCAAGCACCATTATATGAGTGAGAACATATGATACTCGGATCTTTGTTTCTGTGAGAGGTCACTCAGTATG
>NW_006976507.1:0-728 GCF_000164805.1 Carlito syrichta | reverse complement strand
CTTTCTTTCTTTTCTTTCCTCACTAGGTTGTCCAGGCTGCTCTCAAACCACCCAACTCGGTCCATCCACTCAGCCTTGGTCTCGCAAACTGCTGCAATCACAGGCTTTCCATTTGGTCAACATCCTGGTCTTTCTGCCTGGTCTTGAACTCAGGGCAGGAGGCAATACTCCCTCCGAGGCCTGATCTCAACCAAGGTTTTCTGGATTTTGCTTGGGGTCGAGCTGGGGGCTTGTAATGTTGTCAAGCCTGTCTCAAGCTCCAGGGCTCTGGCCATCTTCCCGTTCTGAAGAGACAGGCATGAGTTGCCTCACCATCCCTGCCCTCTGAAGTTTTGAGAGTCAGGTGCTCCCGTTCCCTGAGGTGGGCCCTGGGAGGTGCCAGTGGGTCAAACCTGGGGAATGAGGTAGACAGAGGGATGGTCTCCTGGGTGGAGAAACGCCCCTGTGCCAGGGGCTCACCCCGGGGTCACCTCAATGGTCGAATTCAGTCACCCTCTCCGGGTTCCCTGGTCTTTGGAAGGGAGCGTGCCTCATGGTGGGGCTCCGACTGGGTGGAGGCTGGGCACGGGGATTTACTTGTGTCATCCTAGTTCTCTGGGATGCTGCGGCAGTGGATGACCTGATCCTCCACATTCAAGACAACCCTGGGATCCTTGACACGACCTCGTCTCTACAAGAAGCCAAAAAATGAGCAGACATGGTGGCGTACAACTGTCGTTCTGGCCACG
>NW_006976506.1:0-715 GCF_000164805.1 Carlito syrichta | reverse complement strand
TTTTTTAACTTTTAATTTTTGTATTAAATAAAAAAGTTTAATTCAGGGTTAGGTATACAAATGTTCATTATGCAGGTACTCTAATCAAATCTTTAAGATGAATTTGCTGTGTACTTTTAAAAGAATGTTTTTGTTTAGAACATTTAAATTACTTCATAAATATTGATAAATTATATTTTTCACTTTCTGTTGCAGTTTGATTCATATTATATAGCATATTTCATTTTGGCCTTAATGATGGAGAAAAAATGTATCCTGCCCTCTCTACTTCTCTTGCCTTTTTTTATGGTAAGCATAAATATCTATGATCATTTCTTTTTTCACTGCCAATATGCCTATCATTGATAAAGGTTAATAACAACAAAGTTAAAGCAGTTACTAGATGCATAAATTAATTACACTTTTGTATCCAATCAATACAGCAATCATTTATTTCCTTTCAGTGTCTGCTCTTACTCCTGCAACGCATATAGAATGGTGAGGCAGAGGGGGTTCAGAATGGGGAAGATCAATGCATACAAATGTGCAAGACGTCAGGGGAAAGCAATTTTCAGAGCATGAAAAAATATAGAACAGCTCTGCAGTACAGACGTACATAGTAGATAAAATATTTTCTTTCTTTTATTTTTATTTTTTATATTTTGAGTTGGAGTCTCACTCTGTCGCCCAGACTGGAGTGCAGTGGCCGCTCCCGGCCGCCGCAGCCTCGACCTGG
>NW_006976505.1:0-829 GCF_000164805.1 Carlito syrichta | reverse complement strand
GAGTTAAAGATAATATTGATGGCAGAACACAGACAACACAATGACACTCAGATAAATGAAAGACATTGTGGTTCTTTTTGTTTTTGTTTTTGTTTTTAGTTGGAGTCTCACTCCTTTGTCCAGGCTGGAGTGCAGTGGCACACTCAAGGCCACCCCAGTGTAGACTTGCTGGGCTCCAGCAATCCTTCCACCTCAGCCTTCCAAGTAGCCAGAACTACAGGCGCACACTACCATGCCAGGCTATTTTTTTTATTTATGTATTTACTGTAGAGATGAGGTCTCACCAAGTTGGCCAGGCTGATCTCGAACCTATGGGCTCTGGCAATTCACTCGCCTTGGCCTCCCAAAGTGCTGAGATTACAGGCTGAACCACTGAGCCTGACTGTTTCTTACACCTCCAAAAAAAAGAAAACTGCCAGGTAGGGCCATACAGAGAATTGTACCCAGGGACAGAGTAACAGCAAACTGAAACTGTAGGAGACAGTTTGTACATGTCAAATGGAATAAGGCTAGCTAGATTTTGCTCATTTCTTGTGCATAGGCTAGTTGTCCAGTTGTCTAGTTGTCCCTTGTTGTCTAGTACCCAGCCAGGAGACAATTAGGGCTGGAGTTTAGAGGTCCAGAATGTGAGAATCCCAGTGAAGAATGCTGTTGAAGTGTCAATTTAATTAACTGTTCAAGAAATGGAAATGACTAAACTCTAGCAAGAGCCTTAAAACATGCACACACACACATACACACATGAGCACACACACACAACTATCTTATAATTCCAGTCTATCAAGACACTGACTGTAGACATAGAAATACCCAAAACCAAGGTCAGAAT
>NW_006976504.1:0-763 GCF_000164805.1 Carlito syrichta | reverse complement strand
CCACAATAATTTTCTGTACTTTGATGTCACATGGATCGAGGAATTTTGTACCAATATACCTTTTGATTCTGGGGAATATGATTATGGTCCTAGATGGTCCCAGGAAACAAAAGGATTTCTAGCGTCAAATCCATGATTACACCTAACAAGAGGACCAGAAAGGTCCTGAGGATCTGTAATGACAGATTTAGCATATACACGGAGGTAGTAGCTCTGAAAACGTAGGAACCCAAAAGCCCATTTTGCTGATTAAACCTTACCAAGAGGCCCTGTAGATTCTGGAAAATGAGAACTCCTAGAACAGGATTTCCTTTTAATTCTCAGTAAGATGCCCTGATTTTTCCTGTCGATTTGGATTCCAAATTCAGTATAACAAAAGACAGATGCCCAGAATTTTCCTAGGTTCGTGGATTCCATGATTCCTTGTTACCATTAAAAGTATATAGTAAACATTTGGCAAGTGCAAACCCCTTGCCCTTCTCAAAATAAAAAGAGACACGGAAGGGGACGGATAACAGTGTTCACCCTAAGACCAGAATTACATCCAAATATGGCAAGAAGATTCCTTTTGTCCTGGAATCTGGCCTTAGTTGTTCTGAGGAACCTAACGGACTTAGAGTGCCCAATACCATTTGCAACTTTTAAGAGGACCAGAATGTTGCTGGAGTCCTGAAATGAGCGATTCATAATATCCGAATGCTAAATTGCTCTGAAACATTTGGGGAGCTCGAAGATCTGTCTCTTGTTATCCTATAGCAGAAAA
>NW_006976503.1:0-715 GCF_000164805.1 Carlito syrichta | reverse complement strand
CTCAGCCCAAAAATCCACAGGTCGTCTGACTAAGAGGTAAACATGAATCAGGGTTTTTAATGTAGGAATCTGGGTAGTGGGAGTCCTCAAACAAAAGGAGACTGGACTGCCTATTGCTAAGAAAGAATAACGAATCTTGGGTTACAAGTGTCCTCAATCCCTAAAAACTTTCAGGGTGTCTTGCTAAGGGATAAACACGAATCAGGGTTTTTGAAGCATGAATCTGCGGAAGTGGGGTCCTCATATAGAGGCAAATACATGGCCTTTTGCTAAGAAAGAATAAGGAATCTGGGTTGCACGTGTTCTCTATCCCAAAAGTACTACAGGGCCTCTTGCTAAGGGCTAAACAAGAATAAGGGATTCGAAGCAGGAATGTGGGTAATACTCCTCATAAAAGGAAACTTCGAGGCCTCTTCCTAAGAAAAAATAAGGAATCTGTTTTATGCTGTTCCTCAATCACAAAAAGCTAAGGACTAAACAAGATCAGGGCTTCAAACACACCTCATGTTTTTTTTTGGGGGGGGGTTTGAGTCTCACTCTGTCGCCCAGGCTGAATTCCAATTCTCCAGGAAACTTCTGGGGGTCTTTCATTTGATATCCAAACAACTCGAATTCTACATCACCATGAAATATCTCAGTGTCTTGCTCAGAATGAAGCAGTAATCTGGGTAAAGGGAGTCCTCATATACAGGAAATTTCATGACTCTTGCGAAGG
>NW_006976502.1:0-753 GCF_000164805.1 Carlito syrichta | reverse complement strand
CTGTAATCCCAGCACTTTAGGAGGCCGAGGTGAGAAGATTGCCTGAACCCACGGGTTCAAGACCAGCCTGGGCAACTCGGTGAGCAGTCATCTCTACAATAAATCAGAAAATCAGTTGGGTGTGGTAGCACGAGCTTGCAGTTCTGGCTACTTGGAAGGCTGAGGTGGAAGGATCGTCCCAGCAGGTCGATGCTGGGTGGCCATGAGCATGTCACTGCACTCCAGCCTGGGCAATAGAGTGAGACTTCGACTCAAAAAAAGAAAAAAGAAAAGAACAATTATAAGTAGATTCACATCAAAGTTTAATTCCAAGTCTAGAATACATAGTAATAGCATGCCAAGTATAACATTACAAAGGTTGCCTATAGAAAGCAAAAGGAAGCATCTGGGGAATGGGAATAACAGGAAACTATATACTCATGCACACTTCCAGGCACGCATGCATGCATGCATAATACATACATATTTAAATGCAAGTACCCATGCATATATGCACAAAACACGTGAGAGATCTGTATGGACTAATGATGAGAGTGTACCATAAATTGAGGAGTTGGCAAACACAACATTCTACATCTGAGTGTAAAAATTATAAAAGTAGGCTGAGCTTCGTGTCTCAACCTGTAATCCCAGCATTTTGGGAGGCCAAGGTGAGTGGCTTGACCAAGACCTTGTCTCTACAAAAAATAAAAATAAATTATAAAAGTAAATCATCCAAATTCAAAATTATATACAAATGAAAAAAGGTAAGTG
>NW_006976501.1:0-9428 GCF_000164805.1 Carlito syrichta | reverse complement strand
TGGAATTGGCAGTTGAGGGAAACTGCTAGGAAGGGAGGGTCATATTTCATCAACAAGGATACTGAATATTCATCATTTGTATACCTGGATTATTATTAATTGCTTTTGGACCTATTTCTCTTTTCCAAAATCAAATTTTGAAGAGAGAATTACCCTGAGTCAACATAGAAATCAAGACAGAAATAAAAGATTCCTGGAATCAAATTTAAAAATGACACATTTTAATAAAATTTCTTTGATGCCATGAAAGCAGTATTGAGAAGAATATTTATAGCTCTGTACGCACATAATTAAGAATACTGAAAGATCAAAAGTAAACAGTTAAATGTCACACCTAAAGAAGCTAGAAAGACAAGATGACCAAAATCCTAACATCAACTGAAAGATCCACGTCACCAAGAAAACATCACAACTGCAAGTCATCGAAGACAAGACTATAGTGGGGGGAAAAAAACTGCTTCTTTGTAGGGATGAATAAGGTCAATGCATCCCTATCCAGATTGTCTTTTTTAAAAAGAGTGAAAATCTAAATAAATACAATGGAAATGTCAAAAATGAATTCACAACTGATCCAGAAGAAATACAAACTAGTATCAAAGTTTACTATGGACACTTGTATAAAAATTGATTCTTTTGTACAATGATATGTGTTCCTCTGCATGTATTCTCAGGAGAGGGAGTCTTGGGTCATATGGAAAATCAATTTCTAGTTATTTTAAAAATTGACATACTGTCCTCCATAGAGCTTGTACTAGTTGGTATCCCCTATTCTACCCCACATTTTTATAATAAAGTAAATAAAAGGGGAAATAAACTAAAAGGCCTAAGGTTACTAGGGGACTTCCTGACTTAACAAATTCTTTCAACTTTTTCAACATTTGAATCAAGAATAAATCGAAACTCTAAACAGACCAAAAAAATCCAGTCTATTTTGTCATAAGACATCTACCTTAAAAATAAAAAACACTGGAATTTAATGTCTTTACAGATGAATTCTCCAAAACATACAAAGAGAAGCTGACATCGTTTTTATTTAAAGTATTCTGAGCAATTGTGAAAAACGGAACTTTCACCAAATAATTTTATGAACCTAGCATCGCACTGATTCTCAAACCTGGTATTAACTAAATAAGGAAAAAGAATTACAGGCCACTCTCCTTGATGAACACAGATGCAAAAATTCTCAATAAGATTCTAACAAACTGGATTAAATAACACATCTTAAGAGTCATCCACCATGAACAAATTTACTTCATTCCCATGATGCAAGTCTGTTTCAACATTCACAGGCCCATAAATGTAACTCAATACATTAACAGACGGGAAAAAAAGAACCACGTAATTGCATACTTAGATGCAGAAAAAGATTTTGATAAAATCCAACATCCCATCTTAATAGAAACCCTTTACTACCTATGCATATAAGCATACTTCAAAACAGTTACAGTCATCTATAATAAACCACAGCTTACATATTGCTCAAAGCCTGGAAATTGGAAGCATTTCCCCCAAAATGGGAACAAGACAAAGTTGCCCTCTCTCAACCCTCCTGTTCAACATAGTGCTGGAATTCCTTACTAGAACAATCCAAGCAGGAGAAGGAAATCAGAGGTATCAAAATAGGAAAATAAAAAGTTAACTTGTCCCTGTTCTGTGGGCAATATGTTCCCATTCCTTGAATACCCAGGGGAATGTGTCAAAAACCTCCTCACCCCCATACATGACATTGGTATGCTTTCAGGGTAAAAAAATCAACTCAACTTGCAGAATATAGTGACACTTCTATAAGCCAGCAACAAACAGGTTGAGAACTATATATCTTGGAAGAGTTCAGAAAGATTGGTATTAGTTCTTCTGTGAATGTTTGGTATGACCGAAAATTAAGTTAAACAATATGGGCTGATTTCTTGAAAAAAGGGTGCCCAAACTTACAAAGCTTGAGTAAAATTAACAGAGAAACTGAATAGACTTACATCTGTTAAATAAATTGTTTAAGTAATTAACAAACTTATACAAATAAAGCAACATGATAAAGGTAAAATTACTGGTGAATTCTACCAAAAATGTTAAGAAGAATTTATGTTAATTGTCTGCAATCTATTTCAGAAGATAGGAAGAGAGGGAACACAGTCCCTAAATCATCTTATAAGATAAGCATCACCTTAATACAAAACTCAGACATCACAAGAAAAAACTGCAGAGCAATATATTTTACATACATAGAGGCAAAAATTCTCAAGAAGATCTTAGCCAATCAAATCCAACATATATAAAAATGAATATGCAACATGAGTAAGAAGAATTTATATCTAGTATGTGAGCCTGTTTCAACATTTGAAAGTCAATTAATGTAATTCATCACAACAGCATACTAAAAAATTAAAATACATGATCATACAATGAATGCATTTGACAAATTTAAACATCATTTATCATTTGTTTCTCAAAACTCTGAGTAAACTTGGAACAGAGTGAAATTTGTTCAAGATGATAAATAATTCCTACCAAAAAAATTACAGAGCTGGGCTCGGTGGCTCCACCTGTAATCCTGCGTCTTGGGGAGGCTGAGGTGAATGCATTGCCTGAGCCTGCAGGTTCGAGACCCGCCTGGGAAGGCGAGACCTCATCTCTACAGTAAATCAAAAAATTAGGCGGCATTGGTAGTGCAGCCTGTAATTCCGGCTACTCGGAAGGCTTAGGCGGAAGGATCGCTGGAGCCCTGCAGGTCGAGGATGCGGTGGCCGGGAGCAGCCACTGCACTCCAGTCTAGGCAACAGAGTGAGACTCCAACTCAAAGCAACAACAACAACAACAACAATATAAAAACAAAAACTACAGCTAATGTTATAAGTAATGGTGAGAAACTTGAAGCCCCTCAGTAAGATCAAGTACAAAGCATGAATGTACCCTATCACCAATCATTTTTAACATCATACTGGAAGTTCTAGTTGACTTAATAAAAAGAAGAATAAGCCAGGCTTGGTGGCTCAGCCTGTAATCCCGCATCTTTGGGAGGCTGAGGTGAGTGGATTGCCTGAGCCCGTGGGTTCGAGACCCGTCTGGGCAGGCGAGACCTCACCTCTACAATAAATCAAAAAATTAGCTGGGAGTGGTAGTGTGCGCCTGTAATTCTGGCTACTCGGAAGGCTGAGGTGGAAGTATCCGGAGCTCAGTGGGTCGAGGCTGTGGTGGCCGGGAGGGGCCACTGCACTTCAGTCTGGGCAACAGAGTGAGACTCCAACTCAAAAAAAAAAAAAAAGAATAGAAAACAAAGATGTATTCAGATTGGAAAAGAAGAACTAATACAACCTTTGTTCACAGATGATGACTATCTACATGCATAATATAAAATAATTAACAAAGAATTTCTTAAGCAAATGAGTGATATGGACACTTTTATTTTTCTTACATGATACATAGTTAATATATAATATCAATCATATATAAAAATGAGCAACTAGATTGTGAGATTTTGAAAAATGCTATTTACATTAACCTTTAAAAAAATACATAGGTATAATTGCAATAAAATATGTATAAATTTTATAAGACAAAAACTAAAAACTCTGATGAACTAAATCAAAGAAGCACTATACAACTGGAGAAACATCTCACGTTCATGGATAAGATTCAAGATTTATTTCTTGCTAAGTTGATTCAGCAGAACCCAAATGAAATCTCATCTCATTATTTTATGGATGTTACAAACTTATTCTAATGTGGTGAAATGCTCAATAGTCAAAATGATATTGAGAAGAAAAGGAAAGATGGAGTAATGACACTACCCAAAATCCTTTAAAAAATGCTATTTACATTAGCCTTTTCAAAGCTATCTGAGACTGTGTATACTGGCCCTTTCTTCTCCCTGATTCCACCACAGACATCTGCCTTCCTACTTGCTTCTCCTCCTTGATCATGTGCCATCTTTTCCCTGACTGAAATGTCATTTATTAAACCTTTTGTGTATCTAATTCCAACTTCATATTCAATTCATATGACACAAATTCACTCAACAGCTAACCTTGGCTTTTGCTTACTCCTGGTGCAGCATAATCAGCATAAATATTCTCAATGTTGCCACATGTTTATTATCAAAGTGATTTGCTCACTTTTACAGTTTACAGCTAAACTTTTGTTCCTTAAAATTGTTTTTCTTGTGTATAAATTAAACATGCTGAATGTAGCACTTGAAGATTATCCCATTAAACAGTTATGCATGCTCAAGAAAATGTAGAAACTTTCATTGTGATAGGAAGTGGACTAAGAACCAAGGCCATGACAAGGATGACACATTAATAAATTGATGAAGACCTCAGGGATGAGAAAGAAGAAAGGACAGCACATTTGGCAAAGATAATTCAGAGAATTGGCAAGCATGAGCTACCTGAGAGAGAAATGAAAGTATCATATCCAGCTGGGGAACAGGATGAGTAGTTAGAGTGGGGATGAAGATGTTTGTGAGGAATGAGGAAGCCATGGTCCAGATGTGTCTCAGTCCTCAGATTCTTCATTGAACACTTATTTGGACATTCTTCACTTGACATCTGGAGGTTTTCAAAAAAGCCATGGATCCCCACTTTGTGATCAATACCATGGGGTTCTCTTGATTTCTTACTTTTAGAGAATTTTATCATTTTTTTTTCTTGTTAGGCTTCCTAGAAATTTAGGTAATCCCATTTCAACATGGTAATCTAGAAGTATCTGAGAAGGAAGGAATAAAACTGTTGTTCCAGAACTATAGTAAAGACTTGATAAAATCTAATTTTTTTACTACATGTAGGGAGCCACAACTCCTAGCAGAAGGAAAAGTAAGGGTTACCTGAAAATGGGAAAAATGCTGGCTGGGAGCAAGGCCCCAGTTAAAGCAGCCGTGCCGGAGGCAAAGCCCCATGGATCCCATTGATGGGCCCCTTTGATCTTTAGGAGTGTGTGCATAAGACAGAAAGTACCCCTTTCTGATGAAGCATTAACTGATAAGCGAGGATGATGTATTGGTGAAACTGAAGTTTGAGACATGAATAAGGAACACAGCAAATGCACAGCCATTGGAGATGCTAGAGAATGTTTAGTTACCTTCGTCTCCATAAAAAGCAAAACCATTGTGTATAAAGAAAATAAAAGAACTTTCCCATTCTTTATTTTTAATGGTTAACAGACCCTGTACTAAAATAACACCTTAGACGGTTAAGATGGAGGAAGAAGTTTGTGAGACCTGAGACAAGTCAATCCTGAGGGCAGCTGCTTTTAAACATAATTCAAGAAAGTATAGACATAGTAGATATGTTTGTAAGAGTAAAATGATTTAGTAGTATAAGTATAATAATATAGGAAAGAATAGTTTAAGTAGATAAAAATAGGATGATGATTAAAGATAATTAGATAAAACTAATTAAATAGAAAAGAAATATAGGATATAAGAGTAGTCAAGTATAATTCATATAAAGGTTGTTAAGCATTATAAGATTATGATTCATATAAGTAAAATAAGAATAAAGATAGATACATAATAGGAAAGTTTATAGGAAATAATTAAGAAATAATAAAATTAGTTATAAGAAACAATAAAATTAGTTATAGATGTAAACGCCAATATATTGCTGCTAAGTTACATGTAAGGATTGTTAGAAATATGATATAAAAGGGGTAAGGGTTGAAAGGTTACAGTTAATTATTTTTAGCAAAAATTGTTTCGTTCCTGTCTGTTGGTTTTAACATAATGGAAACAAAAAAAGAATAGGGAGGAACAAATACATCATTGTAGAACGTTTGATTGTAAAAGAAAACATAATGTAAGCTTTTGTGGGCATGTGTGAGGGGGTTGAGGGTTGAAAATGCTTTACATAAACATGTAAAAATTGAATAAACTTTGGAAGAATCCCGAACTCGACCCAGGGAGTTGACTTATGTCTTCTTCCTTCGTCGCGTCTGATTCTCTCGCCTCAGGCCCTAACCCTTGTGTTGGACCTTGTCTCTAACAACTACATATTTTTTATTTTGAAATTATGTGGTAGAGTTAAGGGCTAGGTATACAAATATGCATTGTACAGGTACCCTTGTTGATGAGGTGTGCCCCCCATCCCCAGACAGATATCGATTACCATTAATCCCACCTCCTGTCCCCTCCCTGCCCCCCCATAGTATCCTGCTACTGTCAATCCTTTTCTTATAGTATTACAATAGATGTTCAAGGTACACTTATGAGTGAGAACATGTGGTACTCAGATCTCTGTTTCCGTGAGAGATCATTCAGTATTATAAACTATAATTCCATCCAGGTTGCTGCAAAATTCATGATTTTGTTCTTTTTTATGGCTGTGTAATATTTCATTGTGAATATGTACCACATTTTTTAAATTCAGTCCTCTTTTGATGGACAGCATGGTTGGTTTCATGATATTGCTATTGTGAACAATTCTATGATAAACATACATGTGAAGGTACCTCTTTTATAGAGCGATTTGAGTTCTTCTGGATATATCCCCAGTAGGGAAATTGTGGGGTCATACAGAAAGTCGATATTTAGAACTTTCAGGAATCGCCACACTGATGTCCACAGATGCTGTACTAGTGTACACTTTCACAAAAATTGTAGAAGTATTCCCTTTTCACCACATCCTCTCCAGCACCTTTTATTTTTTGTTACTGATGATTGCCATTCTGACTGGAGTTAGGTTGTATCTCAGTGTAGTTTTAATTTGCATTTCCTTGATGACAAGTGATGTTGAACATTTCATCATGTATCTGTTGTTTGCTCGTATGTCTTCTTTTGAGAAGTGTCTGTTCATGTGTTTTGCCCATTTTGTAATGGGGTTGTTTGTTTTTTTCTTTTCAGCACGTTTGAGTTTCTTGTAGATCCTAGATGTTAGGCCTTTGTCAGACATGGAGTTGGCAAATACTTTTTTTCAGTCTGTGGACTGTCTCCCTGCTCTCTTGATGGTTTCTTTGGTTCTCCAGATGCTTGTCAGTTTAATGAGGTCCCACTTGTCTATCTTATCTCTTATGGTCCATGCATTTTGGTTTTTGCTCAGTAGTTGGATGCCAGTTCCAACTTCCATAAGAGTGTGTCCTTTATTTTTCTAAAGTTCTTATGGTTTGAGGATTTACATTTAGGTCTCTGATCCATTTATTGTTAATTTTTGTGTATGGGGATAGATAGGGGTCTTGTTTAAATCTTCTGCATCTTCTAAATTAAAGAGGAAGAGAAAGATGGTAGCTGAGCCAGTCAGACTATGCAAGTACCTGTGTGAGTAAATGAGAGTATGGAAAATTTTGTGTATGTGTTGGTGAGTGAGTAGGCATGTGAATGGCTGACTGAGAGAGGGCTAGGAAGCTAGTGGCCAGGGCTCTGATGGGGCAGTGACTGGTGCCACAGCCTGTGATTACCAGGATGCACAGCCTGTGATTACCGGGATGCACAAACCAAATGCCATTTTCTCTTTCTTTTCTTTCTCTCTTTTTAAAAAATCAACAAATACTCCCTGGCAAGCAAACACTGGGAGAGACTGTCTAAGTGGGGCTCGTGAGTGGGTGACCAGGCCCCTTGTGTAACACCAGGTGCTTCAGATTCTCTACTTTGTCCCTGGCTCTTTCTGAGCTGCAGAAGTGGAGCACCATTGTTTTTTCAAAATGAAAAAAAAATCTTCCTTTAGAAAAGTGGCAGGGAGACAGTATTGCCCCAGGCACTCCCTCACCATTGAAGCAAGAAAGAGACTGCTCTGGGTTTGCCTTATCACTTTAGCACTTTTAAGGGAACTGGAAAGGGCTGCAGACAGAGCCCAGAGACAAAATCCCATGGAAGAAGACAAGAGAAAAACCCCACCACCATATTTAAGGCAGGACAAGAAAGTGCTTTGAATTGCTCAACAACAATTGACCAACAGATCTGGTCTCTGTGACTGGCAGATCAACTACTCAGGGCATGATCATGGCCCAAAGGGAATATCCTGAGAGCACAGACTTCAGAAGGACCTGACTAATGCTGAGTTCCAGGCGCTCCATCTCCTGTGTTGATCCAGGTGTGGGACAAAGGGTGTGGCCAGCAAAGGAGGAGGAAGAACTCCAAAGAGATCAGTGTTTGTTTTGGTGTGTGTGTGTATGTGTTCAATTGCTTTTGCATTTGTTTCTGCTTTGCATGATTATACAGAGTGGTAGAGGGGAATGAGTCTCAGGGAACACCTACCACAATAAGTGAACATTTTAATTTGCAAGTGGCATTGGATTCCTAGTTCCCCATCCCCCACTTTATTTGAATTTTGAAAACTACAAGAAAAGCAAAGCTTCCCACTCACGATCTTATTTCATAAAGAACAAATCCACAGCCCAGATTATGGAAGAATAGAGGTCTGATCAAATGTCAGAAGGGAAAGGCTCTCCCACTGACACTGAATAACAGAGCTAAAGAATAAAACAAGTGATCTGTCACAAATAAGGAAAAGCCAAAGGAAGACCTCAGGCTACTTCAAGTGTACCAAAGACAAAACTCCTGAAACATCAGACCTTGGTGTCCAAACAATGGAAGTCACCAAAGACTGTCATAAGAATATGACAGGGATTAGGGAATGGTTGGAAAAAGTGAATAGGACTCAAGAAAGACAAGATGCAACACTGAAGGAACTTAGAGATTTTGGTAGTAAAAAAATTCATCCAGGAAATAAATAACAAGATGACAAACATTGAAAGCAGAATTAATCTAGTTGAAGAAAGTCTCAGAACTTGAAGATCAGAACATGGAATTAACCTGATCTGTAAAAAACATAGAAAGAAGACTCAGAAAGAAAGAACAAAGCCTAAAAGAGATGTGTGATTATAAAAAGAGTGTGAACCCACGCCTGATTGGTATCCCAGAAGAAGAAAGGGAAATGGAGAACAACTTGGAGTAAGTATTCCAAGAAGTAATCCAAGAAAATTTTCCCCATTTCACCAGAGATGTGACCAGCCAAGCACAAGAGATACAGAGAAACCCCAAAAGACATAAAATGAGAAGACCAACCCCTAAACACACAGTAATTCACCTACACAAAGTAGGCACAATAGAAAAAAATCTTAAAGGCAGCAAGAGAGAGAGGTCAGACTACCTACTGGGGAAGTCCAATCAGAAAAGCAGCAGACTTATCAGCAGAAACACTACAAGCAAGAAGGGACTGGAGCCTTGTATTCAAAGTCCTCAAAGATAAACAATTTAAACTAAGAATTTCTTATTCAGCCAAGTGCAGCTTCATCAGTGATGGAGAATTAAAATCCCTCCCAGATATCCAATCCCTAAGAGATTATGCAGCTTCCAGACCAGCTCTATAGGAGACACTTAAAATGGTATTAAGCACAGAAGAAAGAAGAAAATGATTGACCACATACACTCCCAAGAGAACAGAAGGGTACAGAATCAGCAGAGAGTACAGTGCAACATGAAACTTGAAAATGCACATACCTTA
>NW_006976500.1:0-732 GCF_000164805.1 Carlito syrichta | reverse complement strand
TGAAGAATGGGTTGGAATGGAGGGCAGGAAAAGGATGGCATCACACTCTGTTAGGTGACAGATGTAGCTGTAAGTGGAAAGGCAGGGATCGGGAAACATTCAGCGTGTCTGGGAGCTAAAACCACTACCTGATGCCAACGATTTTAGTGAGGGTGAGATACAGTGAACTAAGGCTACTAAGAGCCTTGAATACTAAGGTGAGGAGTTTATTTTTGTTCCATAAGACAGTTTTCCATCTCTTTATAACTTTTAAGACAAACAATTATGCTGTATGAGCAACAGAAAATAACTGTGTGTTAGTATAAACAGAATTAGGCACCTGAAATCAAATCTCACAGCAAAATTAATTTGCCACATTCATGATAAGGGTAATCAGTGGTCTCCTGGTACCCAGATCACCAGGAAAAAAAATCCGATTTGTTTAATGACTGCTTGAAACTATCAAAGTAATGCCACTGAACAGGAACTTGAGAAGAGAGGTGTGTAGTCAGCTCCTGCTGAAAAATGAGTATACTTGACATTGTCTTTACAGAACCAAAACAAATTATGGTTTGGTTGGTTTCTCTCTCTCTCTCTCTCTGTCTCTCTCTCTCTCTCTCTCTCTCTTTCTGTTTGTCATATGCCAAAAGTCCTAGACCCAGGCTAGGATTTCAATGTCCCATCTTTCCCGAAGCTGCCTGATCTGACTCCCTCCATTGTTATGTTGTGGTTAGGAAGGGGCTGCTGTGAGGG
>NW_006976499.1:0-567 GCF_000164805.1 Carlito syrichta | reverse complement strand
CCCAGGCCCCTCATATAAGTGGGTCCCCCCAGCTAGGCACCTTCCAGCCCCAAGCCACCCAATGGCTTCCCCCGCTCTGTTGGGGGAGTTCCTGTAGCTCCCTGGTCGGGTTCATGCTGGCTCTCTCCTCCCCAAGGTGAGAAATGATCCCCAGGAAGGCCAACTTTCTGAATCTGCAATGAAGGTATTCCACCAAGAAAGGCCAGAGACACATCCCTCACCCAGGGACATTTGTTCCCACCCAATCCCATTTTTCCTGGCTCTAAAGCCAGTCGCCCTGTGAACACACCACGTGAAGTTGAGAATATGTGTTCAGATTCTGATGTTTTTGGAGACAGGGCTTGGCTCTCTGTCACAGACTGGGTGCTGGGGACAGGAGCATTGATCACACCAGCCTCGAAATTGTGGGCTCTGGTGATCCTCCCTCCTCAGCCTCCGGAGTGGCTGGAACGAAGTTCACTTTGATTCCCGACACTTGGTTTTGATTGATGTAGATACGGAGTCTGCCTGCATGGTCCGTATTGGCCTTGGGCTCCTGGGCTCCTGCAATACTCCTGCCAAGACCTC
>NW_006976498.1:0-3041 GCF_000164805.1 Carlito syrichta | reverse complement strand
ACGACACTAAGAAGGCTAGTAGTATCACAAGGCACTAAGAAGGCAAGAAGTATCAGATGGCAATAATAAGGCAAATAGTTTCAGACGGGACTAATATAGCAAGTAGTATCATATGGCAATAATAAAGCAAAAAGGATCAGACAGCAATAATAACGCAAGCAGTATTAGACGGAACTAATAAGGCAAGGAGTATCAGACGGCACTAATAAGGAAATATGAATCAGACGGCATTAATAAGGCATTGAGTATCAGACGGAATTTATATGGCAAATAGTATCAGAAGGTATTAAAAAGGCAAGTATTATCAGACGGCACTAAAAACGCAAGGAGTATCAGATGGCACTATTAAGTCAAGGAGTATGAGACGGCACAATTAAGGCAAGTAGTATCAGAAGGCACTAACAAGGCAAGTAGTATCAGACGGCACTAATAAAGAAAGTAGTATCAGACGGAACTAAAAATGCAAGTAGTATCAGACGGCACTCACAATGCAAGTAGTATAAGATGACACTAAGAAGGCAAGGAGTATCAGACAACACTAAGAAGGCGAGGAATATCAGAACACACTAAGAAGGCAAGTAGTATCTTACGACACTAAAAAGGCAAGTAGTATCAGACGGCACTAAGAAGGCAAGTAGTATCAGATGGCAATAAAATGGCAAGAAATATCATACGACAATTATAAGGCAAGAAGAATCAGACGGTACTAATAAGGAAAGTAGTATGAGACGGCACTAACAAGGCAGTAGTATCAGACGGCACTAAAAAGGCACGTAGTATCAGACAGCACTAAGACGGTAATTAGTATCAGACGGCACTAAGAAGTCAAGTAGTATCAGACGACACTAATAAGGCAAGTAGTATCAGACAGCACTAGAAGGCAATGACTTTCAGACGGCACTAAGAAGGCAAGTAGTATCAGACGACACTAAGAAGGCAAGTAGTATCAGATGACACCAGAAGGCAAGTAGTATCAGACGACACTAAGAAGACAAGTAGTATCAGACGACACTAAGAAGCCAAATAGTATCAGATGACACTAAGAAGGCACGTAGTATCAGAGGACAATAATAAGGCACGTAGAATCAGACAACACAAACAAGGCTCATACTATCAGATGACACTAATAAGGCACGTTATATCAGATGACACTAATAAGGCACGTAGTATCACATGACAATAATAAGGCACATAGTGTCACAAGACACTAATATGGCACGTAGTATAACATGACACTAATAAGACACGTAGTATCACACGACACTAATAAGGCACGTAGTATTACACGACCCTAATGAGGCAAATAGTATCACACGACACTAATAAGGCAAGTAGTATCACATGACATTAATAAGGCACGTAGAATCACATGACACTAATAGGACAAGAAGTATCACACGACAATAATAAGGCAAGTATTATCAAACGACACTTATATGGCAAGTAGTATTACACGACAATATTTAGGAAAGTAGCATCACATGACACTAATAAGACAAGTAAGGCACGTAGTACCACATGACACTAATAAGGAAAGTAGTATCAGATGACATTTATAAGGCACGTTATATGACACGACACTAATAAGGTAAGTAGTATCACACGACACTAATAGGGCATGTAGTATCTCATGACACTAATAAGGCAAGAAGTATCACATGGCAATAATAAGGCAAGTAGTATCACACGACACTAATAAGGCAAGTAGGATTGGACGGCACTAATAAGGCAAGTAATATCGGACCGCAAAAATACGGCAAGTAGTATCAGACGAACTAATAAGGCAAGTAGTACAAGACGGCACTATTAAGGTAAGTAGTATGAGACGGCACTAATAAGGAAAGTAGTATCAGATGGCAGTAAAAAAGCAAGTAGTATCAGAGAGCACTAATAAGGAAAGTAGTATCTGACGGCAATAACAATGCAAGGAGTATCAGATGTCACTCACAACGCAAGTAGTATAAGACGACACTAAGAAGGCAAGTAGTATCAGACGACACTAAGAAGGCAAGGAGTATCAGACGACACTAAGAAGGCAAGTAGTATCACAAGGCACTAAGAAGGCAAGTAATATCAGACGGCACTAATAAGGCAAGAAGTATCAGACGGCACTAATAAGGCAAGTAGTATCAGACGGCACTAAGACGGCAAGCAGTATCAGACGGAACTAGTAAGGAAAGCAGTATCAGACGGCAATAATAAGGCATGGAGTATCTGATGGCACAAATTAGGCAAGTAGTATAAGATGACATTAACAAGGCAAGACGTATCAGACGGAACTAGCAAGGCAAGAAGTATCAGACGGCACTATCAAGTCAAGTGGTAACAGACGGCACTAACAAGGTAAGTATTATCAAACGACACTAACAAGGCAAGTACTATCAGATAACACTAAGAAGGCAAGTAGTATCATAGGACACTAACAATGCAAGTTGTATCAGACGACACTAAGATGGAAAGTGGTATCAGATGACACTAACATTGCAAGTAGTATCAGACAGCACTAAGAAGGGAAGTAGTATCAGACGTCACTAAGAAGGCAAGTAGTATCCGACGGCACTAATAAGGCAAGGAGTATCAGACGGCACTAGTAAGGCAAGAAGTATAAGAAGGCACAACCAAGTCAAGGAGTATCAGAGAGCAAAAATAAGTCAAGGAGTATCAGAAGGCACTCAGACAGGCAAGTAGTATCAGACAGGACTAATAAGGCAAGTAGTATCAGACGGCAATAATAAGGCAAGAAGGATCAGACGGCAGTAATAACGCAAGCAGTATCAGACGGAACTCATAAGGCAAGGAATATCAGACGGTACTAATAAGGAAAGATGAATCAGACAGCACTAATAAGGAAAGAGTATCAGACGGCACTTACACGGCAAGAAGTATCAGACAGCACTAATAAGGCAAGGATTATCAGACGGCACTACTAAGGCAAGTAGTATCAGACGGCAGTATTAAGTCACAGAGTATCAGATGGCAATAATAGGGCAAGGAGTATGAGACGGCATGATTAAGCAATACTATCAGACGGCACAATCAAG
>NW_006976497.1:0-788 GCF_000164805.1 Carlito syrichta | reverse complement strand
AAGAACTATTTTTGCTGATTTCAGACTTTTTTCCCAAAATCAGTTCTAAACTACAAATTGAGCCAATGTACCATTGTATTTAGAGAAAGAGAAAAATATCTTTACTAAATTATTGCAGACATAAATCAAGACTCTAAAGTAATGAGATTGCAAGGTAAGACAATTATTTTCATATTTCAGTATTCAAGTTTGTTAGTAACCCCTTCCAATCAGTCCCCTTGAGAGACTACATCTTTTCTCTATTTGTTGTTATGGCCAAACTTAGGTTTGGGATTTTTTGCCTGTTGCAACTCATGGCATATTTTCCTGAATATTTTTGGTGGTGACAAAATTCTGTCCTCCGACAGTAAAAGAGTTGGTTCACTTTTTTTTATATAACAGATCATCCTAAGATTTAGTCACTTAAAACAATAGCAATTGATTTAATTATAATGTTGTGGATCAGAAATTTAGGCTGGGTTTAACTTGCCAGTAATTCTGACCTTGGTTTTGGGTATTTCTATGTCTACAGTCAGTGTCTTGGTAGACTGGAATTATAAGATAGTTGTGTGTGTGCTCGTGTGTGTGTGTGTGTGCATGTTTTAAGGCTCTTGCTAGAGTTTAGTCATTTCCATTTCTTGAACAGTTAATTAAATTGACACTTCAACAGCATTCTTCACTGGGACTCTCACATTCTGGACCTCTAAACTCCAGCCCTAATTGTCTCCTGGCTGGGTACTAGACAACAAGGGACAACTAGACAACTGGACAACTAGCCTATGCACAAGAAATGAGCAAAATCTAGCTAG
>NW_006976496.1:0-822 GCF_000164805.1 Carlito syrichta | reverse complement strand
TAGCTGACATACTAGCTAGCAAACAGCTATTTAGATATATACTTATCTGACTTAACTAGCTAGGTAATTGGCTAGTTAGCTGACTGGTTGACTTAACTATCTAGCTGATTAGATAGCTGACTAGCCAGCAGACTTAAGTAACTAGCTGGCTAGCAACCTGAGTAGCTAGTTAACTTAACGATCTAGTTGAATTGTTAGCTGACTTGCTAACTGAATTGACTACTAACTGGTTAGCTAGATGTTTTAACTAGCTGACTAACTAGTTGGCTACCTAGCTGGCTAGTCAGCTGACTTAACTAGCTAGCTACATGATTGGCTAGACAGCTACATGGGTGGCTATCTACCTAGGCAGCCAGCTAGCTAGCTAGCAGGATGGCCAACTGGCTAGCCAGCTGGCATAAATAGCCAGCCGGTTGGCTGGACAGTGAGATAGCTAGCCAGCCTGCTAACCAGCCAGCTTAATTTGCCAGCCACCTAGCTAGCCAGCTGGCTAACCAGCTAACTTAACTAGCTGTCTTAACTAGGGCTGTTTTCTAGCCAGTTGAATTAACTAGCTTGCTACATAACTACATAGCTATGTACATAGCTACATAGCTAGCCAGCTGACTATCCAGCTGAATTAACTAGGTGTCTTATCTAGCTAGCCAACTGGCTGCTCATCTGACATAACTAGTTTTTTGACTAGCTAGCCAGCTAGTTAGACAACTGACTCAACGTGCTGACTTAAATAGCTATACAACTGGTTAGCCAGCTGAGTAAACTAGCTGAATTAACTACTGGCCAGGTGGCTAGACAACTGACTTAATTGCCTAGCTACCTAGA
>NW_006976495.1:0-682 GCF_000164805.1 Carlito syrichta | reverse complement strand
TTAAGGCCAGTTTCCCGGAAAAAAAATATCATCTTGCCGTATTTGGATGTAACTTTGGTCTTATCATGAACTTGATAATCCTTAAATTTCAATTTGTACTTTATTTGTAGAGGGACTGAGGGTTTGGCAGTGGACAAATATTTAGTACGAATTATTAAAATGTAACCAGGATCCATGGATTCCACGTCCTTAGGAAACATCTGGGCATCTGCATTTTTGTACACAGAGTTTTGGAATCCACATGGATAGGGAAATTCAGGGCATCTTGCTGAGAACGCAAAGGGAATCCGGTTCTTGGAGTTCTCAATCGCCTAAATTTACAAAGTCTCTTGATAAGGTTTAATCAGCAATCTGGGCTTCTATGTCGCCACATTTTTAGTGTATCTTTTGAAAAGGGACCAGGAATCTTGGGATCCAATTCCTCAAGAACTTTATGGGAGTCTTTCTCTTGATATCTAAGCAACTGGAATTCTAGGTCATCAGGAAATATCTTGACGTCTTGCTGAGAATGAAGCAGGAATTTCAGTAATGGGAGTTCTCATATACAGAACACTACACGACCTGTTGCTACGGAAGTATAATGATTTTTGGTTACACGAGGCCTCCATCCCAAAAACCTACAGACAGTCTTGCTAAGAAATAACCACCATTCAGGTTTTGGGAGTAGGAATCTGGACAATGG
>NW_006976494.1:0-821 GCF_000164805.1 Carlito syrichta | reverse complement strand
CCAGAAACAACTACTGGAAACTTAGATTGATATTATAACTTGGGATTAGCAGTTCCCAAAGATTAGAACATATCTTAAAGGGGATCCAGCAATCTTGAATTCCATGGCACTTCTTACTTTTTGGGCTTATGAGTATTGGTATATAAGAGTTTGTACGTCCACGTCACCCGGTAGCTTCCGGGAGACTTACTGAGAACAAAAAGAATCTGGGTTATGGGGGTCGCCAATCCAATAATTCTCCATGGACACATTATAAGGGCTAATCTGGAATCTGGGATTAGATTTACACAAATTCTTTAGGGCTACAGGCTTCTTGGATATGACAAATTAGTCATTATAGATTCTCAGCAACCTTCTGGTCTTCTAGATAGTTGTAACTGAGAATGAGGACCTACAAGTTCGTTGGGTTCCTTGGGACAACAAAGGACAGATTCCAGGACCCAAAGGATCTTATCGCCATATTTGTATGTAACTATCGCCCTAAGATGTACCCTGCAATCCTAAAACTTCTGTTTGTCTTTCTATTCTGATAGGGGCCTGGTGTTTTGAGGTTGCCAAATATTTTTTACGTACTTTTAAGGGTAACAAGTATTCATGGATTCAACGACCCTAGGTATTTTCTGGGCATCTGCATATTTCTATACAGAGTTTTTGGGTCCACATCACGAGGGCAAATCAGGGCATCTTGCTGAGAACGAAAAGGAAATCCGGTTCTAGGAGATCTCATTTGCCAGAATCTACTGGGCCTCTTAATAAGGTTTAATGAGCAATCTGTGCTTCAGGGTCGCTACGTTTTTCAGAGCTACTAGCTCCGTAGATAC
>NW_006976493.1:0-702 GCF_000164805.1 Carlito syrichta | reverse complement strand
GAGAGAGTCGACTGGTCAGCTGAGTTTACTAGTCTGCTGGCGAGTGAGCCAATGCATGGGCTGCCAGAACTAGTCAGCGACTAGTGAGGCGACCAGTGAGCTGACATAACTAATCGGCTAGCAAGCAAGCTGACTATTTAGCAGACCTGTTGGCCTACGAGCAAGTTGACAAGTTAGTTGACCTGTTGGCTGGCATGAACAACGACTAGTTTGTTGACTGGTTGCAAGCAAGCGAGCCTACTAGTTAGCTGACCTGATGAAAGCGAGGGAGTCCATTAGTTAGCTCACCAGCAAGCTGAGTTGCTAGCTGACTAGTTAGCTAAGTAACTAACTGATATGCTACCTGACTTAATTATCTAGCTGACTAGCTAGCTGACTAGCTAGCTGACCTATTTAGCAAGCTGACTAGCAACCTGATTTGCTAACTGACTTAACTAGGTACATGAATAGTTAGCTGACTTGCTAGGTCACTAAACTAGCTAGCTGGCTGGTTAGCTGACTTAACTAGCTGACTAGCTAGTTGGCTGGCTATCTGGCTAGCCAGCTGACTTAACTAGCTAGCTACCTGGTTGGTTACATGGCTTGCCACCTGTCTTAAGTAGTTAGCTACCTGGCTGGCTAGGCATCTGGCTATCTAGCTAGTGGGGTGGCCACCTGGCTAGCCAACCGGTTTAAATAGCCAACTGGCAGGCTGGACATTGG
>NW_006976492.1:0-683 GCF_000164805.1 Carlito syrichta | reverse complement strand
CAGGGATAAACTCTCATATTTCAAAAAATCAGTCTGAATGTGAATGAACTAAATGCACCACCAAAAAGACATAGTACGGCATACTGGATTTTTTTAAAAAGCATGACTCAACAGTATGCTGTCCCCAGGAAACTCATCTTACTACAAACGACAGCTACAGACTCAAAGTAGTTAGAGGATAAAAAATGAAATTTCAGGTGAACACAAAACAGAAAAAGGCAGGAGCTGTGATTCCAATATTATACAAACAGCCTTCAAACTATCAAAAATTGAAAATGATATAGAAGGACACTACATAATGATAAAAGATTCAATCCACTAGCAAGAAATATACATTCTAATCACATATGTATCTAACACAAGAACACCAAAATTTAGAAAGCAATGGCTAATTAAACTAAAAGAAGATATTGACTCTAACAGAATCATAACTGGGGACTTAAATACTCCACTAACAACCCTAGATAGAGCATTGAGGCAAAAAAATCTATAAGGAGATTATAAACCTCAATTTGACACTTGATCAAATGGGTTTAATAGATACCTATGGAATGCCCACTCAAGAACAGTGGAATATACATTCTACTTATCACATGGAACATACTCCAAGATTGACTATATCCTCAGCCATAAATCAAGCATCAACAAATTTCATAAGAATGAAATATCAAGTATCTTCTCAG
>NW_006976491.1:0-742 GCF_000164805.1 Carlito syrichta | reverse complement strand
TCTTCCTTGTTTCCTTCCTATCTGGATGATCTCTCCACCTGGAATTCATTCTCCAGATATGCACATTATTGTTTTCTAGAACCCTTTCATGTTCCTTCTTAAATTTTGCATTCACTGTAATTACCAAGTTCAACCTCCCCCAACAACTAACGCTCTTCATCCCCCTTCCCTGCATTTCATTTCTCTGTAGTGCTTACCCTACATAATATTTGTTTTACATTTACTTAATTTTTATTTCTATGTATATATACTTGCATTGATATATTTGTTAATTTATGACACCTCCAACCCTCAACCAGGCGATGAGAGTAGTTTCTTTATTGTTCATTGCCATGTTCATGGAACATACCAACATGCCTTAGAGCGGAAGAGTACCTGACATTTGGTAGGTGATCAATACATTTTATTGAATAAAAAAGATATGATTCCAATTGCCACACCTAAAATTTTCTGTTGGTGTACCTAGTCATGTTATCTATATTCACAAAACATTGATTTCCTCTCCTGAAAAATAAAATCATAATAGTTCTCCTCTCAAAAACTCTTTAGAAGAACCAAAGGGAAAATTTTAAGTGATATGTAAAAGTAGCTGCTATTTTCTTCAGACTGAGCTAAGCAGGAATTCAATTTTGGAGATGGTTAGAAACAAATAGTAAATTTCAAAACATTCAGAACTAAAAGGGAGTTCAGTTCTTATGTAAAGAGAATGGAAAGTCGAGAATACCCAGAGACATAAGAGGTA
>NW_006976490.1:2344-3133 GCF_000164805.1 Carlito syrichta | reverse complement strand
TATCAGACGACAATAATACGACAGTAGAATCAGACGACACTACTAAGGCAAGTAGTATCAGTCGACACTAATAAGGCAAGTAGTATAAAATAACACTAACAAGGAAAGTAGTATCAGATGACACTAATATGATGACACTAAAAAGTCAAGTTGTATCAGAAGACACTAATAAGTCGAGTAGTATCATAAGAAACTAATAAGGCAAGTAGTATCAGACGACACTAATAAGGCAAGTAGTATAAGATGACACTAATAAGGCAAGTAATATCATAAGACACTAATTAGGCAAGTAGTATCAGACGACAATAACAAGGCAAGTAGTATCATAAGACACTAATAAGGAAAGTAGTACAATAAGACACTATTAAATTAAGTAGTATAATAAGACGCTAATAAGGCAAGTAGTATCAGACGACAGTAATAAGGCAAGTAGTACTTGACGACCCTAATAAAGCAAGTAACATCAGACGACACTAGTAAGGCAAGAACTATCATAAGACACTAATAAGGCCAAGTAGTATCATAAGTCATTATTAAGGTAAGTAGTACCATAAGACTGTATTAAGGCAAATGGTAACATAAGACACTAATAAGGCAAGTACAATCAGACGACACTAATAAGGCAAGTAGTATCAGATGACGCTAATCAGACAAGAAGTATCAGACGACACTAATAAGGAAAGCAGTATCATAAGACACTAATAAGGCTACTAGTATTATAAGACACTAATAAGTTAAATAGTATCATAAGATACTGATAAGGCAAGTAGTATCAGACGATACTAATAA
>NW_006976490.1:0-1171 GCF_000164805.1 Carlito syrichta | reverse complement strand
CTAGTAAGGTAAGTAGTATCAGACGACACTGGGAAGTCAAGTAGTATCAGAAGACACTAATAAGGCATGAAGTATCAGACGACACTAATAAGGCAAGTAGTATCTCTCAACACTTATACAGAAAAAAGAATCAGAGGACACTAATAAGGCAAGTAGTATCAGACAACAACAATACGACTAGTAGTATCAGACGACACTAATAAGGCAGGTAGTATGAGATGACACTAATAAGGCAAGTAGTATCAGACGACACTATTAAGGCAAGTAGTATCATAAGACACAAATAAGGCGAGTAGTATAATAAGACACTAATAAGGCAAGTAGTATCATAAGACACTAATAAGGCAAGTGTATGAGAAGACACTAATAAGCCATGTAGTACCATAAGACCCTATTAAAGTAAATATTAAAATAAGACACTAATAAGACAAGACGTATCAGACAACACTAATAAGGCATGTAGTATCATAAGACACTAATAAGTCAAGTAGTACCATAAGACACTATTAATGCAAGTAGTATCATAAGACACTAATAAGGCAAGTAGTATCATAAGACACTAATAAGGCAAATAGTATAGATGACACTAATAAGGCAAGCAGTATCAGATGACACTAATAAGGAAAGTAATATCAGACGACACTAATAAGGCAAGTAGTATCATATGACACTAATAAGGCTAGTAGTATCAGACGATACTAGTAAGGCAAGTAGTATCAGACAACACTAGGAAGTCAAGTAGTATCAGACGACACTACTAAGGCATGTAGTATCAGACGACACTTTGAGGCAAGTAGTATCTCACGACACTAATACTGCAGGAAGTATCAGAAGACACTAATAAGGCACATCGTATCAGATGACACTAAAAAGCCATGTAGTATCAAGCGACACTAATAAGGCAAGTAGTATCAGACAACAATAATAAGCCAAGAGATATCAGATGAAACTAATAAGGCAAGTAGTACCATAAGACACTATTAAAGTAAGACACTAATAAGGAAAGTAGTATGATAAGACACTAATAAGGCAAGGTGTATCATAAGCCACTAATAAGGCAAGTAGTATCATAAGACACTAATAAAGCAAGTAGTAACATAAGACACTATTAAGGCAAGTAGTATCGTAAGACACTAATAAGGCAAGTAGTATCATAAGACATTAAAAAGGC
>NW_006976489.1:0-880 GCF_000164805.1 Carlito syrichta | reverse complement strand
GCATTCTGCATTCTGAATAGCACTTTGCTGCAATGAATCTCAAGACTCAGTTTTCTAAGAATGATATAGATCGGGAATCTCAACAAGTTAAAATTTAGGAAGAATAATGAATTCCTAATATTTGTGAGAAACTGTTTAGTTGTCAGTTTTGATGGCAGAATTATACCATGCATTCCAACGTATTAAAGGGAATAGGAGTTATCATTGGAGTATTATACAATTCTTAAAAAATCAATCCCTGCATAATGAACATTTCTAGGCCCAACCTTGATAAATTACTGAAAATGGCCTACCTCATATCCAGCAAACCTTCTGCAAAATCCTTCTATCTGTGCTTTTTTATGGTTACATAATATTCCACTGTGTATATACCACATTTATTTTATCCATTCCAGCATTGATGGGCAACATGGTTGGTACTATGTTTTATTGCAATTGTGATTATAGCTACAAAAAACATACTGGTGCAAGTATCTTTTTGATAAAATGATTTGAGTTCCGTACAGGTATATTTTCGACAGTGGAATTTCTGTATCACATGGTAGGTCCATATTCTGTCCCTTACAAACCAACATACTGTTTTCCAAAGATGTTGCTCTAACTTTCAATTCACATGCAGTGTAAAAGCATTTATTTCTTCCCAAAACCTGTCCTGCATCTGTTATTGTTTGTTTTATTAATGATGACCACTCTTACTGGGTGTATGTGGTATTTCAAAATGGTTTCATTTGCATTTTGTTGATGTTGAGTGAGGATTAACCGTTTTCATGTGTCTGCTGGCTGTCCGTATCTCTTTTTTTTTTTTTTTGAGTTGGAGTCTCACTCTGTCGACCAGAATGGAGTACAGTGGCCGCTCCCGGCCACCGCAGCCTCGACCTGG
>NW_006976488.1:0-527 GCF_000164805.1 Carlito syrichta | reverse complement strand
AAAACCCAAATTCGTGTTTTAGCCCTTAGCAAGACACCCTGAAGATTTTTTTGGAATTGAGGACATATTTAAACCAGATTCCTTATTCTTCCATAGCAATAGACAGTGCAGTTTCCTGGATATGAGGACTCCCATTATCCAGATTCCTATTCTCAAAACCTGATTGGTTGTTATCTCTTAACAAGACGCTCTATAGGTTTTTGGGATGGAGAACTAGTGTATGCATGATTCCTTATTCTTCTGTAGCAACAGTTCGTGTAGTGTTCTGTATATGAGGACTCCCATTACTGAAATTCCTGCTTCATTCTCAGCAAGACGCCGAGACATTTCCATGTGACCTAGAATTCCAGTTGCCTGGATATCAAGAGAAAGACTCCCATAATGTTCTTGTGGAATTGAACCCCAAGATTCCTGGTTCCCTTTTCAAAAGACGCCCTAAAATATGGCGACATAGAAGCCGAGAATGCTCATGAAACCTTATCAAGAGACCTTGTAAATTTAGGCGATTGAGAACTCCAATAACCCGA
>NW_006976487.1:0-997 GCF_000164805.1 Carlito syrichta | reverse complement strand
TCCCTTTCTGTCTCTCCATTTCTCTCCCTCCCTCCCTCCTTCCTTCCCTCCCTTCCTTCTTTGCATCTTTGTGCCTGTCTTTCTGCCTTTGAATACTCTACTATTCAGCTTCAGCAAATACTGTAGACTTTCTTACCTATTTTAACTATTATATAATTTTAGTTCTAAATGGTATTTGAAATACAAATCATCTTGTTTTGCTTACTTATTTCCACATATTCTAATAAAATAAATAAATCATTCTTTTATTCATGGTTTTTAGGGAAACGATGGCTTTTAAAATGTCAACGTAAAGGTCCAATTTTCCTTGAATTATCTTTTTTTTTTTTTTTTGAGTTGGAGTCTCACTCTGTCGCCCAGACTGGAGTGCAGTGGCCGCTCCCGGCCACCGCAGCCTCGACCTGCTGGGCTCCTGCGATCCTTCCTCCTCAGCCTTCCAAGTAGCCGGAATTACAGGCATGCGCTACCACACCCAGCTGATTTTTTGATTTATTGTAGAGATGAGGTCTCGCTGCCCAGGCGGGTCTCGAACCCACGGGCTCAAGCAATCCACTCACCTCAGCCTCCCAAAGGCGCGGGATTACAGGCTGAGCCACCGAGCCCGGCTGAATTATCTTTTTGAAGGGCAGGCTTCCTGTAGTATAGGTGTACCCCATTAGGAGTATTCCAGGAACTCAGTGACATCAGTGTACCAACTGGCATTTTTTATGAGAGTCTGCATTTGGCTTCAGTGGATTTTTGGGAGGAGATGATTTCAACAAATTTGTCCATTTCCTAATGGGTAATTTACATGCACAATATTCCCACACCATGCTGACTGTTCAGCAGTTTTTGACCAAAAACATGACCCATGTGCCCCACCCTCCCTTTTCAGCGGATCTCACTTCAAGTGACATTTTATCTTTTGTTTCTCTGAATGTAAAAAGTTCTCAAAGGGAAATGTTCTCCTGATGTGGAAGAGGTGAAACAAAAAATAGCTGAAGCACTAAAAGACATG
>NW_006976486.1:0-586 GCF_000164805.1 Carlito syrichta | reverse complement strand
TGCAATCTTGGGCTGGGAGAGGTCCTGTTCCTCTCCCAATCACTCCATTGTCTGCCACCCACACAGGTCATTCCATGGGGAGCCATGGACGCCCATCGTGACACACGTGGGACACTTCTTTTTTGTGTCCAGAGTCTCTGTTGGCCAGGTTGGGATGCAGTGGCACGATTGTGGCTTCCAGGGACTCGACCTGCAGGGCTCAGGTTGTCCTCCGGCATCAGCTGCCGAGCACCTGGGACTTCAGAATCCATCATGCCAGACTCGATTTTGGCATCCTCTCACTAAGATACAGTCTTTTCATGTCTCCCAGGTTTGTCTGCAACCCCTGGGCTCAGACAGCCTCCTATATTGGCCTCCCAGGGCATGGGGCTGACGGACATTAGCCAAGATGCCCCCCTGGACTTGTATGGTCTGATGTCAGGGGTGATATAAAGGAACACCCAGGACAGAGGTCACCTTATCCTGTGTAGTCTGGACTGCGGGTGCCACCATGCGCAACTCCAGTGCTTGCATTCCAGGGAGCGATGAGGTCTCATTAGGTGGCTCAGTTCGCTGGGCTCGAACTCCCGGACTCCAGTGGTCTTTG
>NW_006976485.1:0-780 GCF_000164805.1 Carlito syrichta | reverse complement strand
TTAAATCTGTAAAAAAATGCAATATGTAGTCTAAATACTATGACTGCTACATAATTCCAGAAGTGAAATAATCTACAGCTTTAATTTGCTGTTAAAGCTAATGAGTTTATAAAGTTTCATGAAGCTGTGAACATTAGTTTCTTCTGATTTTTTCACATTTGACCTATATTTAGCCTCCTAGGGCAATTAGAAAGCAGACTCCAATTAAACCAGAAGTAGGTAGCACACTTTTTTTTTTTTTAATTCATAATAATCTTTATTTCCATGTGAGGCACTGATCAGTCAAGGGAATTCCAGAGCATGTATATGACTTTTATGGACTCCCACTCTGCTTTTTCGCTGCATGACACAAATGATCACTCCCAATTCCGTTATTTTTTTCTCCAAGGTTCTTCCAGTAGGCACGACTGTGTTATCTGTTTGAAGTCCCTGGGAGCACCTAAGACTTTCTTTTAGCTTCCTTCAAAAGCAATTTGACAATCTCCTTTTTGTGAAAGTGTTTTGATGATTTTAAATACATAAATCACTAAACACACAAATAAATTTAAAATTTGTAGTAATAGATTCACGAGGATATACTGCAAACTCTTTGGATGTGCAGATCCATTGCCATCTGCTGGCATCAAATGCAGGAAAAACCTGGGTAATTTTTAAAAAGAAATATTTTGTTGCTATTCTTTAACAAACTCCTGATATCTGCTTTGCCAAAGTCTTACCTACTGTGAAGCTACACAGATACCCTTTAGCAGGTTATCATCATCACAGATGTGTAGATACCTT
>NW_006976484.1:0-705 GCF_000164805.1 Carlito syrichta | reverse complement strand
AAGAGACTAGAGTCAAATGACTTCAAAGTTGTCTGTCCTGAGCTACGGGGCAGTATGACATCGCCCATGAACTGAGATGAAGAAAACTGCAGGGACCAGTTTTTTGTGTGTTACAGGGGAAGGAGGTCAGACTGGGGATTGTTTTGATCATGTTTAGAAAAGCAGATACAAAGAGCAGGAAAAGAGGGAAGGAAAAGATACACCTTCTTGACCAGCGCCTGCCTCTGATTTTTCATCTGCCCAGCAGAGTTCTTCAGCTTTTTGATAGTGGCCAAATACCTCCCAATGCACAAGCCGTCTAGGCTATTTTCACTTTCACTCAAGACATGAATGGAGTAAGAACTGACATACTGTCCCATGGTAGACAGTGGGACTCCAAGAGACATGTGTGACTAAGAGTCTTAACGAGTTTGGGGCAAATGGAGCTCTGCTTCAGGAAACTGAAAGCAGCAGGGCCTCTCCATTTAAAATAATTACATCAAAGATTGAGGTGGGCTTGAGAAAGATGAAGGCGCAGAGGTGAACTTTCTGAATCTCTTGAAATCCTTTCATGGGAATAGCTCAAACAAAACCAAAACCTGCATAGCATTTACCCCCCAAACTAGAGGACAAAGTTCTTCCTCTGAACACCAACATAGAGGGTGGGGTAAACTAACAGGCACCAGACCTGCCAGGTATGTCTATCAGCACAAGTGGGAGTGGCCA
>NW_006976483.1:0-807 GCF_000164805.1 Carlito syrichta | reverse complement strand
CAAGCCAGCCAAGTCTCTGTTTTATGAGAGTTAAAGATAATATTGATGGCAGAACACAGACAACACAATGACACTCAGATAAATGAAAGACTGTGGTTCTTTTTGTTTTTGTTTTTAGTTGGAGTCTCACTCCTTTGTCCAGGCTGGAGTGCAGTGGCACACTCAAGGCCACCCCAGTGTAGACTTGCTGGGCTCCAGCAATCCTTCCACCTCAGCCTTCCAAGTAGCCAGAACTACAGGCACACACTACCATGCCAGGCTATTTTTTAATTTATTTATGTATTTACTGTAGAGATGAGGTCTCACCAAGTTGGCCAGGCTGATCTCAAACCTATGGGCTCTGGCAATTCACTCGCCTTGGCCTCCCAAAGTGCTGAGATTACAGGCTGAACCACTGAGCCTGACTGTTTCTTACACCTCCAAAAAAAAGAAAACTGCCAGGTAGGGCCATACAGAGAATTGTACCCAGGGACAGAGTAACAGCAAACTGAAACTGTAGGAGACAGTTTGTACATGTCAAATGGAATAAGGCTAGCTAGATTTTGCTCATTTCTTGTGCATAGGCTAGTTGTCCAGTTGTCTAGTTGTCCCTTGTTGTCTAGTACCCAGCCAGGAGACAATTAGGGCTGGAGTTTAGAGATCCAGAATGTGAGAGTCCCAGTGAAGAATGCTGTTGAAGTGTCAATTTAATTAACTGTTCAAGAAATGGAAATGACTAAACTCTAGCAAGAGCCTTAAAACATGCACACACACACACACACACACACACACACAAGCACACACACAACTATCTTATAATTCCAGTCT
>NW_006976482.1:0-697 GCF_000164805.1 Carlito syrichta | reverse complement strand
TGTATACAAAAAGACAGATGCCTGAAGTTTCCTAGGAACGTGGAATCCATGATTCCTGGTTTACCTTTAAAAAATACGTACTAAACATTTTGGTAACTGCAAAGCTTATATACCCTCTCAAAATAAAAAGAGAAATGGAAGCTGAAGGATTACAGGGTTCACCTTAAGAGCAGAGTTACATCCAAATATGGCAAGAGGACACTTTGTGTTCTGGAATCTGGCCTTAGTTGTTCTGAGGAACCTAACGGACTTGGAGTGCCCGATACTCCTTTACAACTTTCAAGAGGACCACAATGTTACTGGAGTCCTGAAATGACCGATTCGTAATATCTGCATGCTAAATTGCTCCAAAACATTTGGGGAGTTCAAAGCCCTGTTTCTTGTTTGTGCCATAGCAGACACCCTGGGAATTTCTTGAATTGAGGAATAGTACAACAAAAATTCTTTATTCGTCCTTGGTTGGAGGCCGTGTAGTGTCCTGTATGTTAGGAATCTATTTCGCTAGATTCCTGTTTTGAAACCCTAATACTTGTTTAGCCCTTAGTAAGATGCCATATAGATTTTTTGATAGAGGAACCGTGTAAAACAGATTTCTTCTTTTTTCTTAGCAAGAGGCCATGTAGTTTGCTGTATATGAGGACTGCAATTACCCACATTCATGCCTCAAATCCCTGATTCTTCTTTAGCCATCAGCAAG
>NW_006976481.1:0-307 GCF_000164805.1 Carlito syrichta | reverse complement strand
CTAAACTAGCTAGCTGGCTAGTTAGCTGACTTAACTAGCTGACTAGCTAGTTGGCTGGCTATCTGGCTAGCCAGCTGACTTAACTAGCTAGCTACTTGGTTGGCTACATGGCTTGCCACCTGTCTTAAGTAGTTAGCTACCTGGCTGGCTAGCTGGCTAGGCATCTGGCTATCTAGCTAGTGGGCTGGCCACCTGGCTAGCCAGCCGGTTTAAATAGCCAACTGGCAGGCTGGACATTGGGATTGCCAGCCCAATTAATTAGCCAGACACTCTGCTGGTCAGCCAGCTAACCAGTTAGCTTAACTAG
>NW_006976480.1:0-813 GCF_000164805.1 Carlito syrichta | reverse complement strand
CACGGATTCCCTGTCCCTAGGAAACTTGTGGGGTATCTGTCTTTTGTAAACAGTTTTGGAATACACATCGAAAGGGAAAATCAAGGCATCTTGCAGAGAACGAAAATAGAATCCAGTTTCTTGGAGTTCTCATTCTCCAAAGTCTACAGGGCCTCTTGATGTGGTTTAATCAGGAAATCTGGGCTTCTAGGTCCTCATATTGTTAGGGTGTCTTGCACAAGGAAACCAGGAATCTTGGATTCCAATTGCCCAGGAAATTTCAGGAGGTCTTTCAGTTGATATCCAAACAACTTGAATTCTACATCACCACGAAATATCTCGGTGTCTTGCTGAGAATAAAGCAGAAATCTGGGTAATGGGAGTCCTCATATAAAGGAAACCTCATGACTCTTGTGAAGGAAGAATAAGGAATATGGGCTACATGGTTCCTCAATACCGATAATCTACAGTGCATCTTTCTAGGGGCTAAACAAGATCAGGGCTTCGACCACCCCTCATGTTTTATAGCTATTAGTTATGAGGCTTTGACGAATCAATCATTACTGGACTCCAGCAACACTTTGGTACTCTTGATAGTTGGGAACGAGAATCTGGCGCTGCACGTCCTTTTAGATACTCGGAAGCTCTGATTAAAGATCCAGGACACCAGCAATTCTCCTTGATTTTATTATGCAAGCCCTGATCTCAGTGGTACCTCGTACACCAGAATCTTCAGTAGCTCCGCTGTTCGTTATTAGGACTTTTTTGTTTAGGTGTTCAAGTTTTTTAGGAGATATTATTGGGAAGGGAAACAGGAATCTTACATTCCACATG
>NW_006976479.1:0-431 GCF_000164805.1 Carlito syrichta | reverse complement strand
ACTTCTGTCATTGTTTTTTTGGAGATTATCAATGAGGTTGTACTTTTTCTGGGTTACCATTTTACAGAAAAATGTGGTTTCTGGGTAGGTCATTTTTTTTTTTTTTTGAGGTGGAGTCTCACTTTGTCGCCTAGACTGGAGTGCAGTGGCCGCTCCCAGCCACTGCAGCCTCAAACTGCTGGGCTCCGGCGATCCTTCTGCCTCAGCCTTCCACGTAGCCAGAATTACAGGCATGTGCTACCACGCCCGGCTGATTTTTTGATTTATTGTAGAGATGAGGTCTCGCCGCCCAGGCGGGGTCTTGAACCCATGGGCTCAGGCAATTCACTCACCTCAGCCTCCCAAAGGCATGGGATTACAGGCTGAGCCACCGAGCCCGGCATGGGTAGGTCATTTTTAAGACCCTGTAAACTCTTGTCTAGAAAATGGAG
>NW_006976478.1:0-750 GCF_000164805.1 Carlito syrichta | reverse complement strand
TAATATTAAACCAGAAAAATATAAATCATTATTTTTCATAAACATAGACTTAGCAATTTCTGAGAAAATACCAGCATATAGAATCCAGTGATATATAAAATATATCAGGACAAAGTAGTGTTTATCCCAGATATGCAAAGTTGTCTCAACTTTTGAAAATTAATTAATAGACTGGGCTCAGTGGCTCAACCTGTAATCCCAGCACTTTGGGAGGCCAAGACAAGTGGATTGCCTGAGTCCATGGGTTCAAGGCCAGCCTAGGCAACTTGGAGAGACCTTGACTCTATGGGTGTGGTAGTGCACACCTGTAGTTCTGGCTACCTGGAAGACTGAGGCAGAAGGATCATGAGAACTCAGCAGGTTGATGCTGGAGTGGCTGTGAGCATGTCACTGCATTCCAGTCTGAATGGAAGAGTGAGACTTCAACTCAAAAAAAAGAAAAAAGAAAAAAGAAAATTAATTAATTTTACTCATCTATTAATAGATGAATAAAGAAAAATTCTATGATCACCTTAATAGATATAGAAGACACATTTAACAAGTTTTAAGACTCATTCTGAGAAATCCTTTTTAAAAACTAGAGATACAAGGAAGCTAGGTTAACATCATAATGGATGATTTTCCCTATGGCCAGAAACAAGACCAAGGTATTCACTCTCACCATTCTATTGAGCATTGCTTTACTGGATGTTTTAGAGACTGTGTGGACAGGTAGAAAATATTTTAAAAGGAACAGAGCTGATGGTACTC
>NW_006976477.1:0-854 GCF_000164805.1 Carlito syrichta | reverse complement strand
ACAGGGTTTAGAGCTAGTAAAAATGGGATTGGGAGGAGCTGGAGGAACCCAGGGAGACGTGGGAACTCTGCACCAAAGGGTGTCAGCCATTGGGGGGGTTGGGGCTGAGGGTGCTGAGCTTGGGGGACCCTCATATGTGGGGGGTGAGGTGGGGAAGATTGGGGGAAGAAGGTTTGCAGGAGAATGGATTTCTTTCTTTCTTTCTTTCCATTCTTCCTTTCTTCCTTCCTTCCTTCCTTTCATTCATTCATTCATTCTTTCTTTCTTTCTTTCTTTCTTCCTTTCTTTTATTTCCTCACTATGTTTCCCAGCCTGCTTTCACATTGTCAAACTTGGGCCACCCTCTTGGCCTGGGCCTCCCAAACTGCTGCAATCACAGGCTTTCCATTTAGTTGACATCCTGGTCTTCCTGCCTGGTCTTGAACTCTGGGTCAGAGGCAATCCTCCCAATGAGGCCTGCCCTCATCCATGTATATAACGATTTTGCTTGGGTTCGAGTGCAGGGCTTGCTAGGCTGTCTAGCCTGGTCTCAAGCTCCCGGGCTCCGGCCATCTTCGCGTCTCGGCATCCTCAAGTGCTGAGAAGACAGTTGTGTGTCACCCATCCGTCCCTATCCCCTGAGGATTTGAGACTCATGCCTTCACTTTCCCTGAGACAGTCCCAGGGAGGAGCGAGCGGGTCCATCCTGGGGAATGAAGTGGGTGGAGGTGTGGGCATGCCAACCAGGCACTCCCCTAGGATTACTCAGGGAACAAATCCGGCCACCCTCTCCGTGTTCCTGGGTCATTGGAAGGAAACGGGCATCGTGGTGGGGCCCTGAGAGGGGTGTGGAGGCCTGTCATGGGGGCTCATGG
>NW_006976476.1:0-755 GCF_000164805.1 Carlito syrichta | reverse complement strand
GGCATGATCACAGCAACTGTAGCCTCAACTGCTGAGCTCAGGCAATCCTTCCACCTCAGCCTTCATAGTAACTGGAACTACAAACACATGCCACCATGCCCGGCTAATATTTTTGATGAATTGTAAGGACAAGATCTCACCAAGTTGCTCAGGCTGGTCTTGAACACCTGGGCTCAGGAAGTCTTCTCGCCTTCACTTCACAAAGTGCTGGGATGACAGGCATGAGCCACTGCACCTAGCTGCTTCATAATTTTTAATGGTCACCCATGCTCCATTCTGGAGTATCAGGTGTTCAGGGGCAGCAAGGCTGCAAGCAGAGACAAAGGCAGCCAGAGCCAGGTGACATGTCCCCTCTGCAGCTGACAGGGACCTGCAAGGATGGGGCATATGACCCACAGGACGCCCGTCTGGTCACCAGCAACCTGGCTCCTTTGAAGTGGCTTTCAGACCCATTTTGTAACTTGATTTGGGAAGTGGTATCAAAGGGCATGGGCTGCTGTTAGTCGCCATCTGGGCCCTGCAAATTACTTTAAGTGGGATGGAATCGATCCTCCCTCCCTGGACTCTTGCCCAAGGTCCAGGCCCCATTGCAATGGGAGCCTCCCCTGGGCAAAGGAAGTGAAAACCTTCCCGGGAGTCCAGCCCTCCTTTTTCTTGCGTGAATTCTCCTTTCCCCTGGGGGTTACGGCCGTGGGCTGAGAAATGAACCTGCAATAGGTCGATGAGTGTGAGGGGTCGGATCAGCCAAGAATGAA
>NW_006976475.1:0-942 GCF_000164805.1 Carlito syrichta | reverse complement strand
TGCAGTTTCAATGGCGCCCTCTGGCCCAGCCTCACGCTGCTCTATGCTGGCAGAGAAGTCAGTACAGGAAGTGCAGGATAAGACCTCTTGTGGGTGCTGCTCATGTTGTGGACAGAGATGCAGAGTAAGAAGACTGCATATAATCTCTTGAGGAATTTTTCATTACAGTTCAACAGCACTGTCTGACCATACCAAGGTTGCTCTATGCTGCAAGAGATGTCAGTCCAGGAAGCGCAGGAGGAAGACTACCTGCCCAGCTAGCGAGTGCTGCTGACGTTGGGTACAGAGCTTCTTGGCAAGAAGACTGGATATCTTTCCTACAGGAGTTCTTTCCTCTTTTCTACAGCATTCTCTGACACCGTCCCAACTGCTTTCTGCTGTCAGAGCAGTCCAGGAATTGAAAGATGGAGACCACATGCCCAGCTCTGTGGGTGCTGCTGATGTTGGGGACTGTGATGCAGAGCCAGAAGACTGTATATATTCTCTTGAGGAGGAGATCTTTGCTACAGTTGCATCAGCCAGGTAAGTCCCTATAGGAAGTGCAAGATGAAACCAACCTGCTCAGGTCTTTGTGTGCTGCTCATATATGGGAAGGAGATGCAGGGAAAGAAAACTGGAGATGCAGGGAAAGAAAACTGGAGTTTTTGGTCCAGTTTCAACAGCGCACTGTGACCCAGCACAGGATGCTCTATGAAATCAGCCTGCACAGGCTGTTCCAGAGAAGGCAGTACAGGAAGGGCAGGCAGAAGAGCAACTTCCCAGCTCTGTGGGTGCTGCTGATGTTGGGGACCAAGATGCAAGAAGACTGTATATATAACCTTGACAAGGTCTCTGCTGCAGTTTCAAAAGTGCTCTATTGTACAATCCCAGCCTGCTCTATTCTGCCACAGCAGTCAGGCCAGGAAGTGCATGATGAAGACCACCTACCAAGCTCTGTGGGTG
>NW_006976474.1:0-770 GCF_000164805.1 Carlito syrichta | reverse complement strand
ATGAAAAGGAAATCTGGTTCTAGGAGTTCTCATTCGTCAAATCTACAGGGCCTCTTGATAAGGTTAATCAGCAATCTGGGGCTTCAGGGTCCCTAAATTTTTCAGAGCTTCTAGCTCCGTAGACACCCTTAATCTGTCGTTACAGATCCTCAGGAACTTTCTATTCTCTTGATAGTTGTAATCAGGGATCTGGCCCAAATATACTTTCGTGTCTTATGAACATCTAGGACCATAATCAGGTACCCCAGGAATCAAATGGCATATTGTTACAAAATCCCTCGATTCAGACTACCTCAAACTATCAAAATTTCTTGTGGTCAGCCTGGTGGAATTGGGACTTCGGATTTAGAAGATTCCATATTTTGGGGAGGTCTTTTTAAGGGGAACAAGGAATCTTAGATTCCAGGTCCCCAATAAACTTATGGGAGTCTTTCTCTTGATATTCAAACAACAAGAATTCTGGGACACCAGGAAATATCTCAGTACCTTGCTGAGAATGAAGCAGGAATCTGGGTAATGGGAGTCCTCATATACAGAAAACTACAGGGCTTCTTGCTAAGGAAGAATATGGTATTTTGTTTGCACGAGACTTCAGTCCAAAAATCCACAGGGCGTCTTACTAAGAGGTAACCATGAATCATGTTTTTAATGTAGGAATCTGGGTTGTGGAAGTCCTCAAATACAGGAAACTGGACTGCCTATTGCTAAGAAAGAATAAGGAATCTGGGTTACACGTGTCATCAATCCCTAAAAAACTTCAGAGCCACTTG
>NW_006976473.1:0-742 GCF_000164805.1 Carlito syrichta | reverse complement strand
GAGGTCTCACCAAGGTGCCTGGGTGGGTCTTGGCCCGTGGGCTCAGGCTGGCCACAGAACTCGAACACCCAAAGCGATGGGATGATGAGGCTGTGCCCCCAAGCCCGGCCATGATCCTTCGTCGAATATGAACCAGAATGCCTGACATGGTGGTCCACACCTGGAATCCCAGCCCTCTGGGATGCTTAGGCAGGAGGATGGCTGGTGTTCAGGAGTCCAAGGCCAGCCTGGGCCAACCTGGCCACACAGGAAGTTCCCATCTCTGCACAAATCCAAACAGGGAGTCTTGGGTCAAGTTGCCCACCATCCCGCCCACACAGGAGGCTGAGGCAGGAAGATTGCTGGAGCCCATGATTTTGAGGTGACTGAGAATGGCGGTCATGTCCCTGGGCCCAGCCAGGGCCACAGAGAAAGACTCTGTCTCCAAAAACATCAGAATTGTACTCGAATTCTCAACTGCACATGGTGTGTTCAAAGGGTGACAGGGTTTAGAGCTAGTAAAAATGGGATTGGGAGAGCTGGAGGAACCCAGGGAGACGTGGGAACTTCTGCACCAAAGGGTGTCAGCCATTGGGGGGGTTGGGGCTGAGGGTGCTGAGCTTGGGGGACCCTCATATGTGGGGGGTGAGGTGGGGAAGATTGGGGGAAGAAGGTTTGCAGGAGAATGGATTTCTTTCTTTCTTTCTTTCCATTCTTCCTTTCTTCCTTCCTTCCTTCCTTTCATTCATTCATTCATTCATTC
>NW_006976472.1:0-792 GCF_000164805.1 Carlito syrichta | reverse complement strand
CGCTCTGTAGGTTTTTACAATGGAGGCTGGTGTAAACAAGATTCCTTTATCTTCCGTAGCAACAGGTCGTGTGGTGTTCTGTATTGAGGACTCCCATTACTGAAATACCTGCTTCATTCTCAACAAGACGCCGAGACATTTCCTGGTGACCTAGAATACCAGTTGCTTGGATATCAAGAGAAAGATTCCCATAAAGTTCTTGTGGAATTGGAACCCAAAAATCCCTTTTGAAAGACACCCTAAAAATATGGCGACATAAAAGCCCAGATTGCTAATTAAACCTGATTAAGAGACCTTGTACATTTAGACGATTGAGAACTCCAAGAACAAGATTCCCTTTCCGTTCTCAGCAAGATGCTCTGATTTTCCCTGTCTGTGTGGATTCCAAAACTCTGTATACAAAAATGCAGATGCCCAGATGTTTCCTAGGGACGTGAAATCCATGATTCCTGGTTACATTTTAATAATTCGTACTAAATATTGGGCAACTACCAAACCCTCGGTCCCTCTCCAAATAAAACTACAAACGGAAATTTAAGGATTGCCAAGTTCATCTTAAGACCAGAGTTACATGCAAATATGGCAGGAAGATACTTTTGTTGCGGGAATCTGCCCTTAGTTGTCCCGAAGAATCTAAGGGACTTATACTACCAGATTCTCGTTTACAACTCTCAAGAGGACCAGAATGTTGCTGGCGTCCTGAAATGACTGATTTAAAATACCCAGAAACCAAATATCTCTGTTTCATGAGACGTGTTCGAAGACCTGATTCTTGATCATCCCATAGCATGA
>NW_006976471.1:5608-9010 GCF_000164805.1 Carlito syrichta | reverse complement strand
CTTTCGGGAACAAAAGCTGACTGACCAGTCTACCAGGAAATAGAAGTTTAAAAATGTCTTGAAAAAGGAGTACAACTTAGAAAGACAGAGAAAAATAATTCTGCTGTGCACTTTCCATCAGGCATATTGATATTTACTTAAAAGTTTTGTATCCTAACGTAAGTTTTGTTGCCATGTATGCACACTGGCACTATTCACACACCAATATTATAGGTATTGCTTGTCAGAGGCGATCTTTCAGATGGGCCTTTACAGGCCTCAGCCATGGAGCTATAGATGTTGGCTCCCAACACTAAGAGCTGGGAAATGTGTTACAGAAGACAAATGGAAATTAAAAATTATATATTTCATTTGGGAGGTTTGCCTTGTTAAATGAAATGAATAAATTTCATGGAGTAGTTAGATTAGAAGATATACACAAGTTTGGCAGGTAAAGCTATGTCTGTTAAGATTGTATATTAGTGTTTCGCATTTCTGTATATGAAGAAAATTGACACCTGTACTACTACTGTCTAAAGCAACTCAGAGACTCTGGGGCCTGATGTGTCTTGAAATTCATAAAGTATAGAATGAAAGAGGGTTCCTAGGTGCTTTTCCCCTGTGATGCTGAACATCATGCTGGGCATGTTCCTAAAGTAAGTGCTTCCTTTCAGCAGCCTGATGAGGTGCTAGTCATTTTCCTATTTGAGGGTACTGAAAGAGAGGGAAGGCACTTGAGTATGTCCCCCAGGCAGTGGAAGGAATCAGGAGGAGGCAGAGCCCATATACAGCTGGGTAGGTGGGTAGTCATTTTCCAACCTCTGGGCCTCCAATGACTCGGGCCTCCACTCTGAGCTCGTGGAGCAGATCATCAGACTGGCAGGTGCTGGGCAGAAGAGTTGGGGTGATTTGGAGGAGGCAGAAGAGATACTGGCTGGGATTTGCTCAGGGCTCCTTGGAAAGGGCGTGTCTGGGCTGGTAGGTGTGTTTGGAGCAGGGTGGGCGAGGTTAGTGAAAGAGGGAAAGGCCAAGGAGGTGGGAGCAGAGGAATGTGCTGATGCCATAAGGGTCTTGTCCTGGGTTCTCATAGAATAGGGTCCTGGGTGATGGAGCACAAGCACTTCCATGACTAAGTGGCATTCTCAGAGCTTCCCTGACGATGTTGCTTTTGCTGAGTCTCCTTCTTGGAGTTCAGAGCATGTGAGCCAATTTAAAGATTGGCGAAGCTCCTCCTTGATGGGACTTGGGTACATCATCTGCACCCTACTTATTCAAGGGAAGACTCCGAAGGCCCAACTCATGACCCCATGCATCTCCAGTTACTAGATCCCAACTCTTTCCTCCCACCCCTACATACAAACATACAAGCTTCTTTGAGTCTTTTGCTTTCCCAGAAGCATATAAGAAGCACATGAGAAAAAAGAATTTCAAATTGGCAGTACATTTTCTTGGAATGTGAAAGGCAAGTAAAAAATGACTAAATCCTGCTCTGATGGCACAACCTCTCTTATTTCATCATTGGAGCAAAAACAGAGGTTTTATGCTAATAGTGACTATTCACAAAGGATCATCCAAAGACGCATCTCTGCAGAAGATATCACAGGGAGCCAGAGCACCAAAATCTAGCAGCTGAGGTTGTGGGGTGAACCTGTCCACTCATCCTAAGATCTACTGACAGAAAGCTTAGGGGTGGAGCGGAGCATGCTGTATTCAGAGAAGGTTCACTCTAGGGAGGGTCTCCCCCTTGTGAGCTATCAGGCTGCAGTCATCTGTTCCAGGAGCCAACGATGGACAAGGCATGGGAGACTGCAGTGCCAACACAGGGCTCTGAGGCAGGGACAGTAACTACATCTGACTCTTCTGGTTCTTCTTGTGCTTTGGGTCCAGGTCTAAGGGCCTTGCCAGGATGAGAGACCACTAAGTGGCCAGGTCGGTGTTGGCTGTTTTGAGTATGTGCAGACTTCAGATGCACTTGTTGGATTTGCCTCGATAGTCAGGGCTCCAGAGAGGAAAAATATCTGGGCTGGAGGTATGTCTGGAGGAAGGTGCAAAAGGAGGTGTATTGATTGCTGGAGAAAATGAGAGGAAGAGAAAGAGGAAGGGGAAGAAGCCTCAGGATTCTGAACTGGACTCATGGGGATGAAGTGTCAGAAGCCAGCAGGAGCATTTATAGGGCCCAGTGGTTAAATTCAGGGTTATTGTCCCTTTGCCTGCAGGATCTCACCGCAGCTCCGTGTGGGTAGAACAGTTGGACCACTGTCCACACAGTTTACCAGGCAACTCCCTCTCCAGGGAGATACCAATTCCCTCCATTGTCCCAGTCCAGGAAGCCTCCAAGTGGTGCATCTTAATCTGGGTTCTGATTCCTCATAGCCTCCACCTTCTCCCCACACCCCCCCCCCCACTTCCCACCCCAGGACCTGTTGTCCAACAGCCAGACAAGAAACACATGGGAAAGAATAGCAACAATTTTATTTTCCATGATAGCTCAAGGCACAAATTACCCAGAACACACTGCCGCTACAACATAGGGAGTGGAACTTGTACAATGGTGGGGGTGGCTGTACAATGGCAGAATGGAGGTTCAAGTCTGAAATTCACCACTCCTCGGGGTCATGGATGAAAGGCGCAGCCAGGCCATGGGGTTCCTAGCTGCCACCGGCCAACCCTGCCTCCAGAAAGCTTGGGGACACAGGACAGTGAGTGTCAGGACTCAGCAGCAGGGGGACTAGGGATTCATCTTTGACTTTAGACTTATGTATGAGGCTCCAATCGCACGTGTGGAAATGGGCCAAAAGAGCCAAGGAAGCAGAGGGACAGCTTCTCCTCGGAGGTGACGGCATCAGCATCTTCTGCAGGCGCCTGTGGCTCCCCCTGGGTCACAAGCATCGGATCTACCTCTGAAAGCTTGGTGACCAGTGCCACGCTGACATGCAGAGTGCTCCCACTCTGACAGAAATGGGAACATCCCTCCCAGGCACTGAGGTTCAGAGCGAAGAGGCTCTGCCCTGAAATAGGTCATGCCAGGAACTAGAATACCCTGGCCTCCTAGCTGGTGGTCTCAGGAGTCCTGGTGCTGGCTCTGCGGAACCACTGACGTCCCTCACGCGGGCTTGAAAGTACATTGCATCTTTCAGTTCCAGCTCCAAGGGGCGAAAAAAATGGGTTCCACAAGTTTGCAGCCCTCTGGTTTCTGTACTCCTCTGAGTAGGGGTGCTATGGTGAGGGAGGAGATCTGGGGAGTAACCTGAAGCCTGGTAGATAATTGGATCATAGGAGGACCATGTGACTATATCCACCTTGGCCCATCCTGAAGGAAGTTGACCAAAGTCACACCCTATTGAAGAGATTAGATTTGGAGAATGCCAAAAATCTCATGACACGGAAATGAGATTCGCTTGGGAAGACAGCCAACTCTAAATA
>NW_006976471.1:0-5588 GCF_000164805.1 Carlito syrichta | reverse complement strand
CTGACATGCAGAGTGCTCCCACTCTGACAGAAATGGGAACATCCCTCCCAGGCACTGAGGTTCAGAGCGAAGAGGCTCTGCCCTGAAATGGGTCATGCCAGGAACTAGAATACCCTGGCCTCCTAGCTGGTGGTCTCAGGAGTCCTGGTGCTGGCTCTGCGGAACCACTGACGTCCCTCACGCGGGCTTGAAAGTACATCGCATCTTTCAGTTCCAGCTCCAGGGGGCGAAAAAAATGGGTTCCACAAGTTTGCAGCCCTCTGGTTTCTGTACTCCTCTGAGTAGGGGTGCTATGGTGAGGGAGGAGATCTGGGGAGTAACCTGAAGCCTGGTAGATAATTGGATCATAGGAGGACCATGTGACTATATCCACCTTGGCCCATCCTGAAGGAAGTTGACCAAAGTCACACCCTATTGAAGAGATTAGATTTGGAGAATGCCAAAAATCTCATGACACGGAAATGAGATTCGCTTGGGGAAGACAGCCAACTCTAAATACTTCATTTTACACCTCAAACGTATTGGCAGTACTGAAGCAGTGATTGAAACCCAGGTTTGGCCGGGCTCGGTGGCTCAGCCTGTTATCCCAAACCTTGGGAGGCTGAGGTGTGTAGATTGCCTGAACCCACAGGTTCGAGACCCACCTGGTCAACTTGGTGAGACCTCATTTCTACAATAAATCAAAAAATTAGCTGGGTGTGGTAGCGCACACCTGTTATTCCAGCTGTTTGGAAGGCTGAGGTGGAAGGATCGCTGGAGCCCAGCAGGTGGAGGCTGCAGTGGCCGGGAACAGCCACTACACTCCAGTCTGGGGACAGAGTGAGACTCCAACCCCCCCAAAAAAAAGGGAGAGAGAGAGAAACCCAGGTTTGGGGAAAGGAGCATTTGTGTAAGTGGGAGGACTCATGTGTGTTTGTATGTGTGACAGTTATGAAGTGGTGTTTGGGATGATGAAGAATGGGAGGAAAGCTTACAAGAGATTTGGGAGAAAGCTTGAGGCTGGTCAAGAAAATGCCCCAATCTTACACAAGAAAGTGATAAGTGCACGTTCTTGGTAGAGGTCAAGACAGTAATCATTGTACTGTTTACTTCTACTGAGGAAAGTTGAGCCCCAGTAATTAACTACATTCAATCTATGTTCTGAAAGTCAAGGAGAATGAAACTTGGAACTGTAGAATTAGGCTGATATCATAGCCGTTAAATTATTAGCCCACACAAACCTGGAATCTCAAATTTCTTTTTCTGGACCACCGTTTTTTATGGACTCACTCCCATTCTCCCAATGAATAGTCCTACTTTTCATGTTGGAAAATGAATAACACATTACACAGTGCTACATTGGACCAGAAATGATCTGAAGTATAATATATCTGGATATTGACCCAGTTACCTGTCTACAATCTCTAAATTCTGAATTTTAATTACCACCTGCTTCCAGTATTATTTCTTTTTTAAAATTAAAGAAAAATTCAGCCCATTTCTGCTGGGAAGCTTCTAATATTTCTGAAAACTCTTATGCTCCTTTCTTTTTCCTAATCATGCACAATTATGGATCATAATGTAGCTATCCCTGTGTAATTTTTTTGTCCTTTTTTTTTAAAATGGAGTCTCACTCTGTTGCCCAGGCTGGAGTGCAGTAGCATTTTCATGGTCACCACACCCTCTATCTGCTATATTCAAGTGATCCTTCCACTTCACCATTCCAAGCATCTGGAACTATAAGTGTGTGCCACCATGCCCAGCTATTTTTTTTTTTTTCGAGAAAAGATCTTGATATATTTCTCAGGCTGATCTTGTATCCAAGGCTCAGGTAATTCTGTCTCCTCAGCCTCCCAAAATATTGGGATTACAGGCGTGAGCCACCCCACTTGTCTTCTTTTTCCTGTTAATATCTTTGTCAACATTTGCTATTTCAATATCATGAAATCTCTCTCTTCTTTTTTTTTTGGAGGGGATGGTAGGAGTCTCACTCTGTGGCCCATGCCAAAAGTAAGGTGACATGTTCCCTGCCATCACAGCCTTTACCTGCTGGTCTCAGGCAAACCATCAACTTCAGCTTTCCAAGTAACTGGAAACAAAGATGTACACCACGATGCCTAAAGTAACTGTAAAAATTATAAACAACGCCATATTGTAACAGATTCTCCATATTAGCTGCTTTAGCTGCTTTAAAATTGCTTAACCTAATATTGACCCCCTACATAGCTTTTCAGTAATCAGAGGTTGTAATTTTCATGTAACTAAGAGCCTACACCCTTAGTTTCCCCAGTTAGTGGAACCTCCCTAACCACAAGTTCTGCATTTATTTGTATATATTTGCAGATTTTTTCTGTTTAATTTTAAAGGTCTTTATGTTCATACTCTATGCTATGCAACTCCATGTACCTTAGGTTTGCACCCCATGCTATGTAGCCTATTCAGCAGTTTTTGACTTTATAAACCCTCTCCCCCATTTCATTCGGGGCCGAGAGTTGTTGGAGGCATGAACCCCTCTTGGTGACCGGCCTGTTAAAGGACTCATAACACTGACTTTGCATGTTGGCAACATTATTCTCGCACTCCAGACACAACATGCCCAGCTAATATTTTAATTTATCATAGAGATGGTGTCTTGCTACGTTGTCTAGGCTGGTCTCAAACCCCTAGGCTCAGGTGATCCTCTTGCCTCTGCCTTCCAAAGTGCTGGAATAATAAGCATTATCCACCATTCCCAGCTTCTCTTACTTTTACCACCAATATATACCCTTTGATTGGGGTGCAAACAATTTATCTTTCTAATGTAGTATTATTGACTATTGTCTAGTTTCTACTCTTTCGCTGTACTTGTCTTTATCTTATGAATCATTTTTGGTGGGTTACACTGTAGAAGTGACATCTCTAGGATTATGGTGGGATACATTTTTTAAAGTGAGATTTCTGTGCATTACAAATATAATTGACATAGGTTTTTGTTCTCCAAAATACAGTAGCAATAAATTCAGCTGTCACTGGGCTCAAACAGTTCTGTCTCTGCCCCACCCTTCTAAGCACCCAGGGAAAGTTCTTCTATTTTGAGAATATTTATCCCAGCATACCACTCAGTTAAGAAAGCCCCATGTTCCTCTCATAATCCTTTCCCTTCACTAGAATATCTATCTACTGCCATTGAACCTGTCCCATAAATTTAATATAATTAATTGAGAGGACAGGAAGAGGAATAAAGGAAAATAAACCAAGCTTGCAGCACATGCACCATTAATCATTAAATCAGGTTGCTCTCAGACCTGCTTCTTCTTAGTTGTTGCACCTTTGCCTCAGAATCACATAGACCCTGTCACAAAATGCTTTATAGATATTAACTTGAGTATTGTTAAGTGTTAAGTATTCTATTTGAGATATTCTTTCAGGGACTGCATATGGGTGAAACAACTGACATCAGCTGTTCTAAATAATGCCGTAAGGAGATGACTCACCAAAGAATACAGTTTTCACATCCCTCTTCCCCCATCCAATCAACAGCCTAAATTTTCCAGCCTCTCTTCCATGATTCCATTAAAACCTCCAGCTCAGAACTCCTCAGGAAGAAAGATTTAAGGGTTCCTCCCTTCTCCCACCCTACCATCATTAAACTCTTTCTCCTCTTCAAACCTTGCCGCATGACTTTATAATGACATATCTCATTAAAAGATTTTATTTCTGGCTTTCAAATCAGCTCTTGCAATGAGCATTGAGTTGGCTGTGTTCTGAATGGTGTTTTGACTGTCTTTCCTTTCTCACTAGAATGTCCATTGTGTGAAAGCTACAGCAGTTCCTTATTGTTGTGTGTTTGGCTCCCTTCACAACACACCTGGAACATTGGAGGATATCAACTTATACTTATGAAATGTTAGGATCAGTCATATTATATATCAGTGGAGAAAAATATCTGATCAAGAAATTCTAGCCCAAGTGTGGTGGCTCCCATCTGTAATCCCAGCACTGTGAAAGGTGGAGGCGAGAGGATTACCTGAGCCCAGTGGTTTGAGACCAGCCTGAGCAACTTGATGAGACCTTTGTTATGACTGAGTAAGCGAGAAGAAGTCAAGCCAGCAAGCTGAGTCTAATTAATTATGAGTTTTTTTGTTTTTTTTTTATTAATGCACAGGTCAAGAGCAGGCAAATGCTAGGAAAAACTCTTGACAAACTAGTGCAGTTTGTGACAAGTTTGTATAGGTAAAATTTGCAGCGTTGGCTATATAGCAACTTAGTGACCATAGTAACTATTACTAACAACTTGACATCCAAAATGGGAACTTTTGATTGTTAAGGAGTTTTGATTAATTTCATGTCCTAGGAATAGCTGGTGCCTGGAAAGTCCCTGGAGTTCTGACATCAAGATTTAGTTTAAGGTAGTTACATAGAGACAAGGTAGAAGAATAATTACATAATGGACTTACCCTTGTTACATAACTAGCAAAATATAAGAACAAGATATGAAAATGTAACAATGGAGTTTTGCAAAGAGTAACATTTGATTTCAGCTAACAAAGCATACAATTACCTGGAACTTATGGCTAAGGAGTTTTGTCACAGTCAGCAGGAAACAGTCAGCATGACCTGCCCAAAGGAGACAAAGCTGGGGTTCTGTGATCATGGGAACGTTACTGTAATCACATGTAGGCATTGAGGAATGATTCTTTGGTCAGGCAGGCAACTAAGATGGAAGTTTTAAACAAAATGGAGTAAGCTGGATAATACTAATATTTTGCTAGCAATTTGATTTTATTAACTAATTTAGCTAATTTCTCCTTGTCTCTACAACAAATCGAAATTTAGCTGGGCATGGTAGTACATGTCTATGGTACCAGCTACTTGGAAGGTTGAGGTGGAAGGATCTCCTGACCCTGAAGGTCAGGCTGTGGTGGCTGTGAGCATGCCACTGCACTCCATCCGGGGTGACAGAGTGAGACACCAACTCAAAAAATAAAATGAAATAAATAAAATGAAATTATATGTTTGTATCCATAGTTGCATTTGAAAACAGAATGTTTGAATAAGATAATGACGTGTCATTTCACTATTAATACATGAGAAGAAAAAAATCCACTGACTAATAAAAAGAATACACCATTCGGGACCCACCTGGGCAACTTGGTGAGACCTCATCTCTACAATAAATAAAAAATTACCTGGGCATGGTAGTGCATGCCTGTAGTTCCAGCTACTTGGAAGGCTGAAGCAGAAGGATCGCTGGATCCCAGCAGGTCAAGGCTGCAGTGGAGGGGAGCAGCCACTGCACTCCAGTCTGGGTGACAGTGAGACTCTAACTCAAAAAAAAAAAAAGAATACACCAAAAAATGCACCATTTTATATTTGTTTTGACTGAGATTATCTTTCAAAACCATGATTAAAAACAACTGGGATAATTATTTTTTTCCAGGTGCTCTATAAACATTACCTTTTCTATGGAATATGTTTGGGAAAGCAACATATTTCATAGACATGAGATGAAATTGAAAGAAAATTTGACCTCCATTTCAGAGATGATTAAAACAAAGCCTAAAGTCATTGGAGACTAAGACTTTAGCATCTTGTTATTACACACAAACACACAAGTTCTGAAATATTTT
>NW_006976470.1:0-344 GCF_000164805.1 Carlito syrichta | reverse complement strand
CAACAAGAGCAGCCATAATCGCCCACCAAGCCATCCCTGGGGAGAGCCACTGGCTCAGGGGTGTGTCACCTCTAGGGCACCCACCCCTCCACTGCCTCATTGCCCAGCATGAACCCACACGCTCCTCCCAAGGGCTGCCTCTGGAAAAGGGAGTGCATGTCTCTCAAATAATTGGGTGAGCAGGGATGGCCTGGAAACTCACTCCTGTCTCATAATGAGGAAAGAAAAGAAAAGAAAAAAGAAAGAAAGAAAGAAAGAAAGAAAGAAAGAAAGAAAGAAAGAAAAAGCAAGTGTAAGTCAACAAAGTAATCCATTCTCCTGAAAACCTTCTTCCTTAAGTCCTT
>NW_006976469.1:0-818 GCF_000164805.1 Carlito syrichta | reverse complement strand
AACAAGTGTCCACCAGTGGAGAAATGGATGAATTAAATGGGTATATACACACAAGGGATGCTCTTCAGCCTTTAAAAGAGGGAAATTCCAACACATACCACAACATAGATGAACACTGAGTGCCATATGCTAACTAAAATAACCCTGTCACAAAAGATGACACAAAAATTCTGTCTGATTTGACTTACATGGGATATCTAAAGCAGTGAAATTTATAGAAACAGAAAAAGGAACTTGAACAGAAAAATTTCTCTAAACTAAAAAGTCAGCTGGGCCCCGTGGGTCACACTTGTAATTCTAACACTATGGGAGGCGAAGGATAAAAGGATTACCTGAGCCCAGGTGCTCAAGATCAGTCTGGGAAACTTGATGACACCTCACCTCTAAAATACATTTTAAAAATTAGCCGGGCATGGTGGTGGGCACCTTGTAGTTCCAACTACTTGGAAGGCTGTGGTGGAAGGATCACCTGAGCCCAGCGTGTTGAGTCTGTGGTAGCCATGAGTGTGCAATTGCATTCCAGCTGGGGCAACAGAGTGAGACTCTGACTCTAAATAAATGAATAAATAGTCCTCCAACTATTAAAAAAGCAACAACAATAGCAAAACACCTCCTCAGAAGAAGCACAAGACACCAAGGCAGTGGGTCTCTCAGGGACCACGTTTTGCTCATACTTCTGGACACAGATAGCAGCAGCCTCTCAGGCATGGCTAGTGAAAGCAGTCTCATGAAGGCCCATGGGATGCTGCCAGGTCTCTGATGGCCTGGTTCAGACAGAGGTAATTCAGAAGGTCTCAGGACAGGATGCCTTCAAGCAT
>NW_006976468.1:0-833 GCF_000164805.1 Carlito syrichta | reverse complement strand
GAAAATTTGTTTCCCATCCTCTTGCTTTGAGTCTGTGTATGTCCTTTCTAGTGAGATGGGTCTCTTGAAGGCAGTATATTGTTGCCTGGTGATATTTATCCATTTTGTCATTCTATGTCTTTTCAGTGGTGCATTTAGTCCATTCACATTCAGACTAATTATTGAAATGTGAGAGTTCATCCCTATCATGGAGTTCTTATTGAGTTGTTTTTTCTTCCACTTGGTTTTTTCTTTTTTCTTTTTGTCTTTCTTTTGGTTTTGGGGTTGGTTTGTGTATATTTTATTCTTTTCCCTGTACTCTTGTGAAGAACGTTGTTCTTTTTTCCTTTTCTTCTGTGTTTAGTACTTTCTTAAGTGTTTCATGTAGAGATGGTTTGGTGGCAGCATAAGTTCTTAGTGATTGGATATCTAGGAAAGATTTTAATTCTCCCTCACTGATGAAGCTTAGCTTGGCCGGGTAGGTTATTCTTGGTTGAAATTGTTTATCTTTTAGGACTTTGAAGATAGGGCTCCAAGCTCTCCTAGCCTGCAGGGTTTCTGCAGATAAATCTGCTGCTATTCTGATTGGTCTTCCATGGTAGGTGATCTGGCCTTTTTCTTTTGCTGCCTTTAGGATTTTTTCTTTTGTGCCTACTTTATTTAGGCGAATTATTATGTGTCTAGGAGTTGGTCTTCTCATTTGTTGTCTTGCGGGGGTTCTCTGAATCTCTTGTATTTGAATTTTTGCATCACTGATTAGATAAGGGAAGTTTTCTTGAATGATCTCATGGAAAGTTTGTTCCAATGTGGTCTCTGTTTCTCTTTCTGCCTCAGGGAGTCTGATTATCTTAGGT
>NW_006976467.1:0-717 GCF_000164805.1 Carlito syrichta | reverse complement strand
GGGCAGTCATTGGGGGAGTTAGGGCTGGAAGGTATCAAGCATGAGGGACCCTCACATGAGGTGTTGTGGGGGAGAAGGCCTGAGGGCAAAAGGTTTGCAGGATAATGGATTTCTTCCTTCCTTTTTTCTTTCTTTCTTTCTTTCTTTCTTTCTTTCTTTCTTTCTTTCTTTCTTTCTTTCTTTCTTTCTTTCTTCCTTTCTTTCTTTTCTTTCCTCACTAGGTTGTCCAGGCTGCTCTCAAACCACCCAACTCGGTCCATCCACTCAGCCTTGGTCTCGCAAACTGCTGCAATCACAGGCTTTCCATTTGGTCAACATCCTGGTCTTTCTGCCTGGTCTTGAACTCGGGGCAGGAGGCAATACTCCCTCCGAGGCCTGATCTCAACCAAGGTTTTCTGGATTTTGCTTGGGGTCGAGTTGGGGGCTTGTAATGTTGTCAAGCCTGTCTCAAGCTCCAGGGCTCTGGCCATCTTCCCATTCTGAAGAGACAGGCATGAGTTGCCTCACCATCCCTGCCATCTGAAGTTTTGAGAGTCAGGTGCTCCCATTCCCTGAGGTGGCCCCTGGGAGGTGCCAGTGGGTCAAACTTGGGGAATGAGGTAGACAGAGGGATGGTCTCCTGGGTGGAGAAACGCCCCTGTGCCAGGGGCTCACCCCGGGGTCACCTCAATGGTCGAATTCAGTCACCCTCTCCGGGTTCCCTGGTCTTTGGAAGGG
>NW_006976466.1:0-728 GCF_000164805.1 Carlito syrichta | reverse complement strand
CCAAGTACTTTAACACCATCCATCACTATCACTATTTCATCTTTTGTATGATATCATCACACATTTTGCTTCTTGTAATTATTGGTTTTATGTGTCAACTTGGCTAGGTCATAGCATCCAGTTATTCTATAAAACACTAGCCTGGGTATTGCTGTGAAGGTATTTCATAAGCATAATTAACACTTACAATCTGGATAGGCTCCATCTAATAGTTAAGAAATTTTACAAGCAAAACTAAGATTTCTCTGCGGAAGAAATTTCACTTGTGAATAGAAAGATTAGGTTCTGCCTGAGAATTTCCAGCCTACCATCCTGCCTTACAGATGTCAGGCAGAACCATTTTAGAAAGGCCTCAAGTCTGACTCTGTTCCCTGGATTCAAATTCATAAATAAACTGCCTTCTACCAGTTTTTCTGCCATTCTATTTATTGGCATTGAGGGTGAGCAGCCAAGAATTTACTCAGAACATAACAATAGAAAACAGTGTCTTAGAGGAAAAGGTAAAGGAGAAGCAAGTGACAATAGAGATAGGGAATTGAGAAAAGATTGATATTGTGACTGCCAGAGATGACAGGAGGAATAAAATGAAAGCATTGATATAAAGTGTAGGAGCACAGAATACCAGACAAGATTTGGGCCAGATGTGTCTTTTGAAAATTCTTCTAGATTCACTTTGCTCCCTGCCCTAGGAGGATGAGATGTATGAATTATATAGCTGCAAGCTTCTG
>NW_006976465.1:0-783 GCF_000164805.1 Carlito syrichta | reverse complement strand
ACTTAACTGGCTGACTTAACTAGTTAGCTACCTGACTTAACTACTTGAATTATATAGTTAGCTAACTAACTAGCTGAAAAACTAGCTGATTTAATAATTAGCTAACTAGCCAGGCTCGGTGGCTCATCCTGTAATCCCGCACCTTTGGGAGGCTGAGGTGAGTGGATTGCCTGAGCCTGTGGGTTCGAGACCCACCTGGGCAGCGAGACCTCATCTCTACAATAAATCAAAAAATCAGCCGGGCGTGGTATTGCATGCCTGTAATTCCAACCACTTGGAAGGCTGAGGCGGAAGGATTGCTGGAACCCTGCAGGTAGAGGCTGTGGTGGCCGGAAGCAGCCACTGCACTCCAGTCTGGGTGCCAGAGTGAGACTCCAAGTCAAAAATAATAATAATAATTAGCTAACTAGTTAGGTAGCAGACTTACGTAGCTGACTTAAATAGTTAGCTAACTAGTGAGCTAGCTGACAGCTAGCTAGCTATTTATCTAGCTGACTTAGCTAGCTGACATAATTACTTGGATAACGAGATAGGTAGCTGACTTAACGAGTTGGTTAATGAATCAGCTAACTGTTTTAACTTGTTGAATAATGAGTTAACTAGCTGGCTTGACTAGTTGGTTAATGAGTTAGCTAGGTGACTTAACTTTGTAGATGACGAGTCGGCTGACTACTTGGCTCATTTAACACGTTGGCTGACTACTCGGCCGACTTGTTAGCTGACCTAACAAGTTGGTCGACTAGTCGGGCACTAGTTAGCTCAGTCAATGAGTTGACTGATGAG
>NW_006976464.1:0-705 GCF_000164805.1 Carlito syrichta | reverse complement strand
AATTTTTTTCTCCCAAAATGTTTAGATCCATGGTTGGGTGAAACCAGGGGTGTAGAAAGCACAGATACAGAAGACTGGCTGTCTTCTATACAAATCTACTATATAAGTGCACGTAATCATATGCACGAATTACAATATACAATATAGAGGACTATGCCTTCTGGGAATCTGCCTTGTACCAGGGCTAGTACTCCACCTCTGTCAACTCCTCTCTCTCCAAACCTTGGCCATTTGCCTTGCTTTTGAGCCAGAATGGGCTTAGAAAGGACTGGCACCATACTATGAAAGTCAGCTGCTACCACCACTACCACTCACCCAAGAGACCCCACACTGATGGAAGGAGACACTGTGGTGCTTGGACACTCAACAAGCTGGGCCCAAGGCAGCCCTGGCTTCCCTGCGGTTGTCTGGAACGGCTGGTGAATATCAGCAGGAAGCGTGAAGAAATCAACTCCCTGTGACCAGATAGGAAGTGAGAAGGAAAGTACCCATCCTCCTTCCCCAGGAGGCAATATTTCTTAATGTATATGGCCTCTCTAGAGGCCTCGCATACCACTGAGCAAAAAGTTGTATTACTGACAGCTGTGATCAGCTCAAGAACGCTCTCCCTTATATATGCCCTCCCTCCTTCCCTGTATCATTTCTCTTTTTCTCTCCCTCCCACTTCCCTGGGATTCTAGTGCCTCCATTCCCTAATATAGTGTT
>NW_006976463.1:0-772 GCF_000164805.1 Carlito syrichta | reverse complement strand
CAATACTTGCTGATGACATAGATGTGCCTCTTAGGCAGTATATGGATCAAACCTTGGAATCAAAGTGCACACTGCTGCCTCATTTCCTGTTCCATGTTAATTTCCATAAGGAACTTGCTTCTTTCTGTATAGCTATTGCCAAAATCCACTTCACAAAGACATAGCACCATAGAAAGGAATGTAGCATGAACTGATGATAATAAAACTGTGAACTACCTATTAGATACAAGCTTACACATGACAACTGTTATGTGTTACTATGAATTATTCACAAATTTAAAATATCTTGCTAACCCAGTTGAATCTGCAGTGGTGTCCTGGGATAATCTTGGCTCACATTTTGATCTGCAGTTCTAATAGGTTTTCCTGCTCCCGCTTTACTTCTTTTGAATTTGTCAACATGGCAGCCATAATGAGCCTTTACAAAACATAAGTCAGATCCTGTCACTCTTTGCTCAAACCTTCCATCCCTTCTCATTTCCCTCAGAGCCAAAACCGTGTCCTTAAAATGGCTTATAAGGCCTGCTGTGCATCGGGGTCAGCAGGAAACATTTCCTATAAAAAGCCAAACGGTCTTCGTGGGCTAGATTGTTTCTGTCTCAATTACACCACTCTGTAGTTGCAGCATGAAAACAGTCACAGTAAATAGATACACAATGGGCCTGGGTATCTTCCAATAAAACTTTATTCACAAAAACAGGCTGCACCAGTTGCTGACTCTTGCACTGCATGACATACTGCTGTGCTCCCTCTCATATGCTCTACTCCAGTG
>NW_006976462.1:0-660 GCF_000164805.1 Carlito syrichta | reverse complement strand
AATCTGATTACTCGTGTCCTCAATCTAAAAAAACTTCAGATCGTCTTGCTATGGGCTAACACAAAATCATGGTGTTTTCGAGGATGAAATCTGGGAAGTGGATTCCTGATTTACAGGCAGCTACATGACCTTTTGCTAAGAAAGTATAAGGAACCTGTCTTACATGAGTCCTCAATCCCAAAAATCTACAGAGCATCTTGGAAAGTGTAAAAATGGAATCAGAGTTTCGAAGCAGAATTTATCTAATGAGTGCCTTGTTATACAGGAAAATTCACAGCCCCTTTCCAAGGAAGAAAAAGAATCAGAGTTATAGCATAACTCTGTCAGGAAAATCAACAGACCATTTGCTGTGGGCTATATAATAATCAGGGTTTATAAGCTGGAACAAAGTTAACAGCAGTCCTCATATACAGAATCTACACGATCTCTAGCTAAGGACAAATAAGAAACACGTTCAACACGGTTCCTCTGTCAGATTATCTACATGACATCTTGCTAATGGCAAAACAAGAATCAGGGTTTCCAAACAGGATTCTGGGGAAAGGGAGTCCTCATATACAGGACAATAAATACAAATAAAGAATCGTTGTACGCGTCGTCATTCCAAAAAATTACCAGGGTGTCTGCTATGGGACAAACAAGAAACAGAGCTTCGAGCCG
>NW_006976461.1:0-789 GCF_000164805.1 Carlito syrichta | reverse complement strand
TCATGTGCTGAAGCACTTCTTGAGGTGTAGAGCTCTCCCCCGGATGCAAGAGCTCATCATTATGTAATGGGCTGTTTCTCAGTCGCAAGGCTGTTTCTCAGGTGCAGAGTTATTTCCTGGTTGGTGTATAGCTCAATCTCATGTTCAGGATTCTCTCTCCAGTGAAGGGGTTCTCCCTCACGTGAAGGAGTTCTTCATCACTTGGATGAGCTGTCTCTGGTGTCTTGAGCACTTCTTCTGATTCAGGATTGTCCCATAGGTTGACCCCCCCCCCTCCGCTGCGTGTTCAGCTTTTCTAGGGATCTTCAGGTAAGGGGCTCTTTAAACCATGCATAGCTCTTTAAAGAGCTTTGTCTTGGGTGCTGGAATCTTCCTTAGGGTATAGTCCCTTTCACCGGTGAGTGATCTTCCTGAGTTTCTGGCATTCTCCTTAGGGTCAGTGCTTTTATTCAGGTACAGGAGATTGTTCTGATGTGTAGATGCTTTTCATCTGATGTGTAGATGCTTTTCATCAGATGTGGGCCTTTTTGCATGGTTCAGGTGCTGTTTGTTAGCTGTAGGGCTCTCCCTCAGGTATTAGTCTCTCCCTATGGTACTGCTGTTCTTTTACAGGGACTGGGCTCTTTGACAAATGTGGGAGCTCTTGCAGGGGCCGGGTTCTCTCTCATTTGTAGGGCTTTCCATATTTCTATAGTGCCTCTTCTTCGGGGATGTCCTTTTCTCTCAGGTACATGATCTCTCCTACAGATCCAGGAACTCTTTATCATAAACGGAACTCTTCTTTGGGTG
>NW_006976459.1:0-4013 GCF_000164805.1 Carlito syrichta | reverse complement strand
GCACTCCCATCAAAACAGGTGGTCTGGATCAAAGTGTAGTCTTCCTGGCCACTCTGGAGGCTGAGGTGGGAGGCTCGCCAGAGCCTGAGATTTCGAGGCTGGTGGTGATCAATGGTCATATCCCTGGGCACCAGCCTGGGTCACAGAGCCAGACCCTGTCTCCAAAATAATCAGAATCATACACAGATTCTCAAATGCGCATTGTGTGTTCAAGGGCAACTGGCTTTAGAGCCAGAAAAATGGGATTGGGGGTGAAGAAATGTCCCCAGGTGAGAGATGTGTCCCTGGAGTTTCTTAGTGGAAGGTCCGGGTTGTGGAGAGGGAGGGTCAGCCTGCCTGGGGCACATTTCTCCCCTCAGAGAGGAGAGTCAGCAGGAAACTGGCCAGGGAGCCTCAGAAACTCCTGCACCAAAGCAGGTCAGCCATTCGGGTTGTTGGGTCTGGAAGGAGCCAAGCTTGGGAGATAATCACATGCAGGTCAGGGGATGAAGGACTGTGGCCTGAAGCTTTGCAGGAGAAGGTTATTTTTCTTTGTTTGCTTGCTTATTTATTTGTTTTATTTATTTATTTATTTATTTTCTCACTAGGTTGACCAGGCTGCTCTCAAAACGCCCAACTCAGGCCATCCTCTTGACTTGAACCTCCCAAGCTGCTGCAATCACAGGCTTTCCAGTTTTGCCGACACCTTGGTCTTGAACTCTGGGCCAGAGGTGATCCTCCCGCTGATTCCTGCCTTCACCCAAAGTTTTCTGGATTTTGCTTGGGGTTGAGGTGAGGGCTTGCTATGTTGTCCATCCTGGTTGTGAGTTTACAGGCACCAACCATCTTCCTGTCTCACTCTCCCTGAGAGCCAAGGAGACATGTAAGAATCGCCAGCCATGCCCCCTGAAAGTCTGAGATTCACGCCTTCCCTTTCTGCATGGTGGTCCCTGGGAGGAAGGTGTCCATTCCTGAGAATGAGGCAAGAAGAGGGGTGGGCACCCCAGTGGAGACACACCTCTGTGCCAGGCGTTCCCCCATAGAGAGATCGGTGGGCAAATCTGGCTGACCTATCTGGGGTCCTGGTTCGTCAGAAGGGAGTGGGTCTCACGTTGCGGCCCTGAGAGGGGTGTGGAAGCCGAGCATGGGGGCTCACACCTGTCATCCTGGCAAAATGTGAGGCTGAAGTGAGAGGATGGTCTGAGCCCCTGGGTTCGAGACCAGCCTGGGAAACTTGGTAAGACCACATCTCTACAAGAAGCCAAAAATATTAGCCTAACGTTGTGATGCTCAACTGTCATTTCAGTTACTCGGGAGGCTGTGGTGGGAGGTCCACAGGAGATCAGCCAGTAGAGTCTGTGGTGGCCGAAATAGGGCTTCTAGGCTCTGGCCTGGCTGACAGGGGAACTCCAACTCAGAATATTAATAGAAACCACCACTAAAACCACAGGCTGGGCTCAGGGGCTCAGCTTGGTATCCCGGTCCTTCAGAGACCTAGGCAGATGGTTGGCATGAGCCTGCGGTTTTGACACCTGCCCGGGACACAGAGCGAGACCTCGTTTCAGCCATCAAAGATAAATCCAAAGTTTATCTGAGCATGGTAGTGCAGGAGTGTGGTTTCAGTCGCTTGGGGAACTGAAGAGGGAGGATTGCCTGATCCCAGCAGGTGGAGTCCACTGTGGCCATTAGCATGCCCCTGCACTCTGGCCTGGGTGAGAGAGTGGGATTCTGGATCCAAATAATAATAATCACCACCTCCACCACCACCACCACCCTAGCCACTCAGCATCAGGAGTCACCCTCTGGGATGGGAGAGGAAAAGGAACTTTCCAGCCTGTTGCTTGTGAGGTTTTAAAGATGTCCAAGAAGAATGTCTATCTCATGCCTTTGGCCACGTGCCCCAGAAGGTTGGCTGTTGGGAGCCGGCCATGGAGGACCACTGAGCGTTAAGGATCAGGGAGGGCCATGGACCCCGAGATAGTTAGGATGTGTTCGGGAGCCATATACTCCATTTTCGTCCCCCATTTGCCATGCAGCACAAACAACCTAAAGAAACTCTGCTGGCCTAAGCTGAAGGCTCTGTGACTGTGACAGGCATAACTCACTCTAGAAACCCATTATTCCTGTTTCCCATAAACTGTGGTTTCGGCTTAGGTATTAGATATAATTCAAATTCAGGTCACATTTGGGAGCCTTTTATACAGTACAAGCTTCTTTATAAGATTTAAAAGAATATTTGTAGAATTAGTATATACTTATGGAGAGCTGTTTTCAGCTTTTCAATGGTATAGAGGATTATCAAGAGTGGCCCAGCACAGAGTTTAGGCTGGGCCACATTCCTGAGAGCCCAGCACGTACTTTGGACTGGGCTGCATTCTTTTAGGCCGGCTTTAGGCTACAGTTAGTGTAAGGTCTTTTTTCTACCTATTATTGAAATTGAATTTATTTTATTCACAGAAGGTATTGTAGAATAGGTCATGCTATGTCAAGGAATCATGTTAGCTCAAGCATAATCAATCATAATATTTTTAGGTTTAATAAGAATATAGTTAACTTTAGAAATTTCATTGTCTCCATTTTCTACTATCGAGGTTTTGGCCTTAGTACATTTACAGTTTATATTTGGGTTTTAGAAGTTTTGCTGCTGCTAATCAGCTTTATATATTAGAATTAGGAATTGGAAACTTTCATAGAAATTAGGATAGATATGTAGGACTTTAGAATAGCCATTTTGTTACGAGATTGTAGTCTATTGTTCCAAAAGGTGGCCCACCGTGAACCTTGGACTGGGCCACATCCTGTAGAGTCCAGTGTGATGTGTGGACTGGGCCACATTCTTTAGGAATTGGCTTAAGCTATAACTAAGAGCTTCCGTAGCATTGTGTAAGTAGTATTAGTATAGAGTGGAAAGGTAATAAATTTTAAGTTAGTCATCATGGGTTTTGTGTGAGCTCTAGAAGTTATTGATTATCAGAGCATCATTAGGCTAGTAAGGATTGTTGCACTGTTTTTGAAGAACATTAACTAGCAAAGGGAACAATAAGACAATCTTGGGGTTTGTTCCTCCTCACACCTAAGCATCTGGTGGGTGGGGGATTCCCCTACTGTACCTGGCTTTGTGTTCACATGAAAGACTTGTGAGACTGCCTATGTAAAATTTGGGAATAAATACATGCTGTAACTTTCAATAAACGGCTTCTGCTCATTACATTGATCAGTTGTCCACTTCCTTTCTTTTGCCTTCTCTTTCTTTCTTTTAATATCTATCTCTACAGATTTGCTGACACCACCACATCTTCCAAGGGATTCCCCACAACTTACAGGGGCTAGCCCCCCGCAGCTGGCCTCTCCCCTCCACACTAGTGCCCCACAGCAAAGACGTGTGTGAGCTCACAGAATAGACGGTCATGAGCTAGGGAGGCCATCAGGCACAGAGCCATCAAGGCAGTTCAGTAACGCCACAGCCAGGTCAGGTTCCAGTAGCCTGGTCTACAACCTCGGGTGGGGAGAGCTCATTCTTCTCCTGAATGCTCCATCATCCCACGCTCACATGGACATTTCCCTGGGGAGTCCTGGACACCCATCGTGACATGGGAGGCATCTTTTTTGTTGCCAGAGTCTCTGTCCACTGGGCTGGGGCATGGCCCCATGATCATGACTCCTGGTCTCTCAACCTGTGGGGTTCAGGCAGTACTCCTGTCTTGGCCCCTGAGCAGCCGGTACTCCGGGTGCCACTATGCCTGACTCGATTTTGGTGACCTCTTGTCAAGATGAGGTCTGGCCACATCACCTGGGCTGGTCTCCGACCCCTGGGATCAAGTATCCTCCTGCCTTGGTCTCCCAGGGCAAGGAGCTGATGGCCATAAGTCATGTTGCCTGGCCTGGACTTGAACGTTCTGTTGTTTGTGTTGATGCAAAGGAATGCCCTGGGATGGAGTACACCGCATCCTGTGTAGCAGGGACTGTGTGTGCCACCACGCATGACACCAGTGTTTGCACTCTGGGGAGTGACAAGGTATTGCTACATGTCCCAG
>NW_006976458.1:0-779 GCF_000164805.1 Carlito syrichta | reverse complement strand
TTGTGATTACTGATGCAATATTTCTCCATTGTTCAGAAACAGTGATTTGGGATGCATAAGAGACAAGCTTCCCCATGCAGAATCCAGATTGGCTCATGGTAAAACACACAACAGACTTATAAAGCATGGGAGACTAGAGTTCTGGTTCTGGCCATTTCCCAAACTTGCTTAATGATCTGGGGTAAATTATTTAAGAACTTTATTGTCACAAAGGTAAAATGAGGAACTGAGTTAATGAGTATGATTCTGTCTCTGACAGCAAGGCGAGAAAAATAGGCTGAAGTCAGATTATGAAGGATGTTGTATATTGTGGAGAGTTCTGAATTTTGTAAATTGACAAGGGAGATATGATTCTGTCCCTTGGCTCAAGCAAAGCCTCCTCCTGGTTGTCATGGGCACGACTCAACAAAGACATCCGTCTTTTTCCTTGGACGTTGTACACTCACTCTACAGCCCGAAAGCAGCATGGTTAGATCCTGCTTGCCTGGTGTTGCCTCTATAGACGGAATGACGTCACAAACCAAGACCCAGTCTAGAAGCTCTGCAGTCCAGAGAGAATGACGACAGCACATAGGCTGTCAAGCAGCCTTCCCAGGCCTGTCCCTGGAAGACGCGATGACAGTACAACACCAAGAGTCACTGTCATAACGGCAACGTGGCAATGAAAAACAGAGACAGACAAACAGACCCTAGAAGAGCATCGAGAGGCCTCGTATAGGTGGGGAATTTGGTATGTCTTGGCATCTCGATTTTTAAATGGATTTTCAAATCTCAATGTG
>NW_006976457.1:0-1081 GCF_000164805.1 Carlito syrichta | reverse complement strand
ATCTTGATAGACATTAAAGCCCATACTAAATAAAATTAATAAATTTAGATAATCAGAAAAAAATGACTAGTTGAGTTTTTCCCAAGTAGCAGTTGTGACCATCCCACTGAGATTATATATAAGCTGCTGTTTAGATCACTCAACATGAAACCATGGATCTTATTAAATAAAACATACCCATGATTGTTTCTTACAAAATCCTACAGAAAATTTTTTCTGCATAACATAAACTCTTCTATTATAGATCCATAAATATGCTTTTTTCATGAACTGTGTGTCTGCCCTTGAAATAAGGTCAGAACTCAAAGTTATTATATTTCAATTTCCTGAAAGAATGCTATAAAAATAAATAGCCTCTTGTTACTGCCTGATTGTTAAAGTTGATAGGGTAGTCATGAAAATAATGCTGTCTTCAATCACCAGAGCTTAAATGGATCTGCACAAATCAAAAAAAAACTATTCAGAAGCCAAAATGTGAGAAGTGCCACAAGTAGAATGAGAAATTTAATTTAGTTTACTTCTGATTTTTATTTGTTTTTCAAAAGAATGGACGTTTGTGGTGCAATTTCTGGGTACACCTTATGCAGGACTCTGCTTGTGTTTTCTTAGAACAGAGGTTAATGGACCAACAGAAGAAACAGGTTTAGTTAAAAACCAACCAAACAAAAAAACAGTTTCCCTGATTCATCTGCAACTACGTTAAGAGTCAGGACAACTGCATTTACATGATTCAAAAATGAGTCTTTCCCTATCAGACCACTGGGAAAATACTATGATATATGAGACTGATTTATATTATCCTCCATTTTACATAAGTCTGACCATAAGCACTCTCAGCAGACCATAAAGAAGATGCAAAATCAAAAGTCTTAGGAATGCATGCCATCATTGCAGCAAACAATATAGTATCTAAGGCCTAGCACAAGATTAAATAGTGCAATTAGAACAATCCTATCACAGGCAATTCCTTCAGGTTCCCTCCCACTGTGGGAGCCTTTCTTTCCTCTCAATAAATCCTGCTTTAACAAAAAAAGAATAATGTTGTCATATGTATATGGATAGCCTGAATACATGCATAAAG
>NW_006976456.1:0-6751 GCF_000164805.1 Carlito syrichta | reverse complement strand
TCCTGTGAAGATAATTTGTCATCATATAAAGGAGATGCCATAGCAGTGGCAAAAAGAAAAATTTTCTCATCATCAACATCATCATCAGTGGCTTTTTTAAAAGGAAATTTCACAGAGTCATACTGTGGATCTAAAGCATCTTTGATTAGATTCCATAAAGCAAAAGTGTAAACTGTCACTTTCTCAGAACCGTGCTGTGTATAACACAATTTAAGTTCTTCCCCAGCTTTGGCCCAGTTGTCCAAATTTACTGTACCTTCATCTGGAAACCACAGACATTGTTCCTGAACAAAATGCAAAAAGACGAGCTAAATCATTAGACGAGACCTTAGTTCCACGTTTAGACAAAGTATTCATTAATATACTGAGAAATAGTTTTCATTCCTTGTAATCACCTGGGCCCATGATTATATTACGTCTCTGGCCTCACAAAAACTATGCTTACCCATCCTCGCTCGTCTTGTCTCTACAGAGGGGTCTGCAGCACCAGGGGTAAGATCCTATCCGTCCTGAAAAGGAGAAGAAAGCTTGCCTTCTAGGCCCCTGTTCAGGTACCACCTGCAGGAGTCCTTCTCCAGCAAGTTCCAGAGATTCCTGGAGGTGAGACAGAGTAGGTGACTAGGGGGAGAAAGAAGGAGAATGGACTACGGTTCAATATTGAGCAGAAGCCGTTTATTGCAAATTACAGTGGGCTTTTATTCCTAAATTTTCAAAAGTCACCACTACAAACACAATAGGTAACATGTGCCTTTCACATGAACAGGTTCAGGTGAACAAAGGATACTCCCCCACTCTCAAAGGTCACCCTCCACTCTCAAGAAATGTTTTTTTCATACATGAGGAAGAACAACCACAAAGTGTCTTTTTGTTTCTTATGCTTGATTAATGTTCCCCAAACCAGTTTCTTATGTGCCCTTAATTATATTAGAACTACATCATCTTGAAATAACATTACTCAATGTCTAAATCCAAAACCACCAAAATGAATTATTAACTTCTACTATTCAGTGCTAATTCAAACTAGTTTCTATTAAAACAATTGCTGCTATGGTTACACTTTCCTAACACCAGCTGGCCTAATTCAAACTTCACTGGTCCCCCTAAATCAAACTAAACTAACCACACTTCTACAATAAAATGGTTACCTAAATTTTCTTCAATCTATATAAACTATTTCCTAAAACCTATATGTATAAATTTCTAAAATCACATCAAGACAATCTGTGACCTGCACTAAGGCTCTTCGATGTGACTTAAACTTGAACCTAAGTTGTTTAAAAGCAAAAACCATAAACCGTGGAAAATGGGAACAATAAACTCCCAAGTTTAGCTGTGTTCATTCCGGTTTCAAAGTTCTCTGTTAGAGCCAGCAGGAGACTTTTCTGGTTGCAGTGCCAAGTGGAAAAGGAGGGAGGGAATAGGATCAACAGCTTCCAAACACATCTTATTGGTTTCAGGGTCAACGACCCTTCCTGATCTCTAATGCCCAGTGGTCTTCCATGGCCAGCTCCCAACATTGTATGAAATGTGTCTCAAACTTGGGGAATATTGTATGAAAAAGGAACTTAAAAGCTATGTTGTATATGGGCGTTCTCACAACTTAGTGAACGCTTTGCAACATGTTTCCCTCAGTGCTTCAAGTTGAAAGATTTTATTACATACTGGGTATATCTTTGAATGAGCTATGTCTGACAGTGTTTCAACTTGTGTAAAATGTGTTTCTAATGTAGAGAATATTGTGTGAAATGTGTTCTTAACTCTTCTGCATTGTCTGCGGCTATTTTTTCAAGAGGTTGCAGATTGTATGAGATGCATCCCTCACAGTTGCAGCCTGAATGATAATATTTTACACTGTGTGCATTTATGGAGGAGGTATGCTTATTTCTATTGCACAATATATTAAATGTGTCCTTCACTCAGGGCATGTTGTGTGAAATGTATGTCTAACTGTTTTACATTGTATTAAGGTGTTTTTCCAACTGGGAACATGCTTATGAGAAGTGTTCTTCACTGTTACACACTGAGTGAGATTATTTCATCCTGGGTACAATTTTTTTCTCAGTTATGGCTTTAATGGGTGCACTTTGTATGAAATGTGTCTTGCAAAGGGTATGTTCTGTGAAATTGGTGCTTAACTGTTTTATAATGTACTTGGGTACTATTTTAAATGGGTGCTTGGTGTAGAAGTTACATCCCTCACTGTTGTATGTTGAAAGCAATTATTTAATACTGGGTGTATTAGTGTATGAGCTATGTGTGTTTTATTTTGTAAGAAATGTGTCTCTAAATTGAGGTGTGTTGTGTGTTAAACTGTTTTAGATTGTATAAGGGGAGTTTATACAACTGGGTGCATGCTGTATCAGATGTTTCCCTAACTGTTCAACTAGGAATGAAAGTATATTTTACTGGGTGACTTTTTAGATGAGTTATTTCTCACTGTTGTATTTTGTGTGAAATGTGTTTCTAACCTGTGCTGGTTGTGTGAAATATGTTGTTCACCGTCTTACATTGTATTCAGGTGCTCTCACAAGTGGGTGAATGTTGTATGTGATGTGTTTCTCACTGTTGCACATTGAACGAGATTTTTTCATGGTGGAAGAATTTTTGCAAGAATTATGTTTGTCACTGTTTCATGTAGTTTGAAATATGTCTCTAACTTGGAGCATATTGTGTTAAATGAGTGTTTAGCAGTTTTATATTGTACATTTTTTCACAATAAGTGCATTTTGTGTTTTATGTGTCCCTCATTATTGCATATTGAATAAGACCATATATTATGAGTGCATTTTAGATTAAATTATGTCTGTCACTGTAGAACTTTGTGCAAAATTTCGACTATAAATTTGGGGGTTGGTGCACGAATTTTGTGTTTAACTACTGCACATTACATGTGGGTTTTTGGCAACTAGGTATATGGGGTATGAACTATGTCTCTCATAGTTACACATTTAATGAGGTTATTTCATTTATTTTGGATCAAATATGTCTGTCAGTGTTGCACGTTGTATTATATGTGTCTCTGATGTGAGTCATTTTGTGTGCAATACTTGCTCAAATTTTTGATGTTGTATGTGGGCATTCTTGCAACTGTGTACTTACCTTATGGATGTATCCCCTGTGTTTCAAGATGAATATTATTTCAAACTGGGCACACTTTTGAAATAGGTATGTCTGTCAGAGTTGTACTTCATGAAAAATGAGTCTATAGCTTAGTGTATATGTGTAAGTTGTGTGTTTAACTCATTTATTTGTATGAAGGTGTTTACACAACGAGCCACATTCTGTATGAGATGTGTCCCTCACAGTTGCACATTGAATAATAATATTTCATGCTGTGTGCATTTTTGGATGAAGTATGTGTGTCACTGTTGCACATAGTATGAAATTTGTAACTTGGGGCATGTTTAGCAAAATGTGTGTTTAATTATTTTACCTTGTATGCTGGTGCTTGTACAACTGAGTGCATGTTGTATGAGAAGTGTTCCTCACTCTTGCATGTTGAATAAAATTATTTCATATTGGGTATATTGTTCTGCAATTGGACTTTGTGTAAAATGTGTCTCTCACAAGCGTGTAATATGTGAAGTATGAGTTTAAGTGCTTTGCATTGTATGTGAGTATATGTCAAACTGGAGTATCTATCACAGAATGCTACTCCCTGGGGCACCCAAAACAAGGAAGAGCCAGTCACTGAGGAACATATCACAGAGGAGTGTCAGTCCCTGTGTTGCACTGATATTGTCGGAGACCCTGTCACTGAAGAAACAATCAAATAGGAGTATTGCTAGAGACCAGCTCCAACCAGGTTCCGGGTACCCCAAAGGTGGACACGGTGTCGGTGATTGGGGGAAGAAGAAAGAGAGAGAGAGATAGAGAAAGAAAGAGACTGGACTCCAGTCTAGTGCAGAAGCCGTTTAATGGGAATTACTGCTGAAACATTAACCTTACTTTCTAACTTCTGGTCTATGATTTCCTGAATAGCTACGGCAATAAAAATGTTTTTAGATAGTCGATCAACAAACGTAACTGTATGAACTTCCTTAGGTAATGCTACAGCTGAAAAGTAGCTATTAAGGTTGTAACTCCAAAAATGTTTTCCGACAGCGTTTTTAAACCATATTCACAAGAGGCTGTCTGAGAACAACAAATCCCTTAAGAGAAACATCAGTCAAACAATTAGTTAATACACTTGTTTACAAGACAAATTATAAACATCATTTTGATGTTTTATGGTCAATGTTAACACTGGAGGTACCCATTCATTAATATGCCATCTAGCAGAGATGGGATTTTCCCCATCTAACCTTGAAGTATAAGGTCAAGTTTTACACAGGGTAAAAAATAGTCCACTTTAAAGTCATAAATACAGTCTCTCCATATTGGATATCCAGAATCTCGTGAAATGATCAGTCAGTCCTTCTCAGTGTTGTGAGAAATAATGAGAGGTGAACAAGAGCTTCCTTCATAAGTGCTTTGTCTGAGCCACCTGCTTGAGAAGAGATATGTGGGTGGAAAAAAAGGGGGGTGAGAAGTCTGGAGGCTGGGGTTAGGTGCCGTGGACTTTGGCACCCGCCCCTTCTCCAAAGGTAAAAGAAAGACTGAAAGTCAGAGCTAGGCACCACGGCCGTAGATGCCTGCCCTTCCTTCCCAGTTAAAGGTGAAGGGACTCACAGAACAGATTACAAAAAACAAGAGTAGTAGGAAAAGCAGGAATTGGAGTTATAAGAGGAATAGGAGAGGACAAAGGAAGTGAAAATCCTTATTTTGTTTACGTTTTTAGGAAGTTGTGAAGTTACCATATCTCCTGCTTCTTCTGCCAGAAATTCTATTTGCTCCCATGGTATATAATAACTTACGCTTTTCACCCTTTGGGATTCAATGACCTTTTCCACGAGAGTTAAGGCCTCTTTTGCCTCAGGTGTTAAGACTCTTTTAGAAGTGGGGGAGGGATACCCCTGCAGTATATCAAAAAGAGGCTTTAAATCTGCAGTAGTGACATGTAAATAAGGTCTCAGCCAATTAATATCTCCTAATAACTTCTGAAAATCATTTAAGGTAACTAAATGATTCTTCCTTAGTTGTACAGGTTGATGACTCACAGTTTGGGTCTTTAACACTCGGCAAAGATAAGTAAACGGGGGGTTGGTTTGAATTTTTTCAGGAGAAATTTTCAAACCACAATTAGCCAATGCTGTTACTGTTTCATTCAAAACGTTATGCAAATGAGCACGATCTGCATGAGCCAATAAAATATCATCCATGTAATGAATTAAATAAAGATTAGGATATTGGTTTCTTATAAACTGCAAGGCTGCATCTACAAACCTCTGGCACAAGGTAGGGCTGTTTATCATACCTTGTGGCAGGACCTTCCATTGATGTCTCTGGAATGGCTGCTTTAAATTATGAGAAGGTAAACTAAATGCAAATCTTTTACAGTCTTGAGAACTTAAAGGTATAGACAAGAAGCAATCTTTTAGATCAATAACTATGATGTTATAATCAGCAGGAATAGCAACCAGAGATGGCAGCCCAGGCTGCAATGCACCTATAGCCTCCATGGAGACATTAATGGCTCTTAGATCCTGTAAAATCTCCATTTTCCAGATTTATTTTTTATAACAAATATAGGAGTATTCCAAGAACTGGTAGAAGGCTCTATATGGCCAGCCTCCAACTGCTGCTGAACTAATTCTCTTCCTGCCTTAAGTTTCTCTGAGGGCATGGACCATTGTTCCACCCAAACTGGTTTATCATCTTTCCAGGTAATGGAATCAGCAGCCTCAGGAACAATAGTGGCCCCTAGGGAAATATTTGAAAAGCCAATACCAGACCAGTCTTTCCTCTCTACAACCTGAACAGGTCCTTTTATGCCCTGTCTGTTCCTTCCAAGTCCCTTTAAGAGATCACCTCCTATTTGTAGCATTTGCGCTGACACCTTGTCATCTGGACTATACAGAAGCATGCCCATTTGAGCAAGAATATTGCATCCCCAAAGTGTAATGGGGATGGAAGGAATGATGTAGGGACAAAAGGTTCCTTAAGTTTTGTTATCTGTCCAATTTAAGATTTGAGAACTTTTGGCTACAGAGGGCGCTCAACCAATACCAATGATTCCTGATGGGGCTAATTGTGTTGGCCAGGAAGACGGCCAGTCTTTCAAGGAATACAAGAAACATCAGCCCCTGTATCTAGCAGGCCTTTAATTTTAACTCCCTGAATATATAAAGTTTTTAGAGGTCTGGAGTTAGTAATTTCCTGAGCCCAGAAAGCGAAATTGCTTGAGCCAAATCCAGAGTCACCCTTGGGCTTATCGGTTAGAGACTTGCCCATTCAATGATAGGGCAAGAGTAGTAGCTGAGCTATTCTTTGACCTTCATAAAATTGTACAGTTTTGCTAGGGGGAGCAACAAGTATCTGGATTTCCCCTGTGTAGTCAGAGTTCACCACACCAGGAATCACAGAAACTCCTTGTAGAGACAAGGAACTTCTTCCTAATATTATACCCACTATTCCATCTGGGAGAGGGCCCTTCACGCCTGTTGGAATTGGGGTAACTGGAGTTAATATTGTTGTGGTGGAGGAATGGAGGTCCAGTTCTGTGCTCCCTGGGATGGCTCTGATGAGTTCTGAGATGGGACAAAGGGAGCAAATGGGTTCATGCTGAAAGCTGCCCCTATTGCTATTTGGGGCTGAGGCCAGCCCCTCTGCTCATTTCCCAGAATTGGCATCATAGATTTTTGTTAAAAAT
>NW_006976455.1:0-968 GCF_000164805.1 Carlito syrichta | reverse complement strand
TAATACTTCAGCACATCTCTCAGTATAGGAACTGATTGAAAGTAAGAGACAAAGGACTAATACACAGAATCTATTAGGAACTCAAACAATTCAACACGAAAAAAATCAAGCAAGCCCATCAAATATTGGGCAAAGGACATGAATAGACACTTCTCAAAAGGAGACATACAATCTGCCAAGAAATATATGGAAAAATGCTCAACATTACTATTCATCAGAGAAATGCAAATTCAACCCACAAAGAGCTATCATCTTAGGGTAGTCAGAATGACTATTATTAAAAAGTTAACAAGAGCTGTTGGGATGGATGCAGAGAAGACTCATACACTATGGCATTTAATACTTCAGCACATCTCTTGGATTGTAAACTAGTTCAACGTTCATGGAAAACATTGTGGAAACTCTTGAAGAATTAAAAACAGAACTACTATAAGACCCAGCAATCCCAGTAGGGCTCAGTGACTCAGACTGTAATCCCAGCATTTTGGGAGGCCAAGGTGAGTGAATTGCCTGAGCCTGAGGGTTCGAGACCCACCTGGGCAAGTTGACGAGACCTCATCTCTACACTACATTAAAAATTAGCTGGGTGTGGTAGCACATGCCTGTAGTTCTGGCTACTTGGAAGGCTGAGGTGAAAGGATCACTGGAGCCCAGCAGGTCGAGGCTGCAGTGGCTGGGAGCATGCCACTGCATTCCAGACTGGATGACAGAGTGGGACTCCAACTAAAAAAAAAAAAAAAAAAAAGACTCAGCAATCCCTTGACTAGATATCTATCCAAAGGAAAATAAATCATTATACATATATTAATTTTAAAACTAAAAAATATATTTTTAAAAGATAACTTTACTTTTAAGTTCGTTGCAGCACTATTCACAGTAGAAAAATTATGGAACAAGCTTAAGTGCCCATCAGCAATTACTTGGATAATGAAAATAGGTGTGTGTGTATACATATATATATATGGAAT
>NW_006976454.1:0-3662 GCF_000164805.1 Carlito syrichta | reverse complement strand
ATTTATAGTCTCTTTAGATACCGTCACCGTATATTCCAGAGAGATTTAAGTAGTTTGCAGTCCACTTGCAAAGTAGAAGCATTTCTTTTTTTCCACATCCTTGCCAGCATCTGGTGTTGTTTGTTTTAATAAATATTTCCATTCTTTCAGGGGCTAGGTGGTATCTCGGTGTGGCTTTGATTTGCACATCTGTGTTGATGAGTGAAGCTGAACACTTTTTCATGTGTCTGCTGGTTGCACATATCTCTTCTTTTATGAAGTGTGTATTCATGGTTTTTGCCCATTTTTAAATTGACTGTGTGTTTGTTTCTTTTTGGAGTATTAGAGTACCTTGTAGATCCTAGATTTTAGGACTTTGTCACATATATAGTTGAGAATATTTTTTCCTATTCTTTTGCTGTCTCCCTGCTCTTTAGATGTTTTCTTTTGCTTTGTTTTACAAAAGCTCATTGATTTGATGAGGTCTCACTTGTCTATCTTACTTCTCAACATATGGGCATTTAGGTTTCTGAAGAGGTATTGGTTCCTTGTTCCAATTTCCATAAAGGTGTCTTCTGTGTTTTCTAAGATTCTTATAGTGTGAGGTTTTATGTTTAGGTCTTTGATCTTTTTATAGTAAATATGTATCATAATAGGTATGTTTCCTTCTTCTATCCCCTGCTTGTGGTCAGTCTTCTCCCAGTACATTTACTGAATACGGTCTCATCTCCACAGTGGTTGTTGGATATTTTGTCAAATCTGAGTTGGTTGAGAAATTGAATACTTGATTCCAGAATCTCTATCCTTCTTGTACCAATACCAGGCTGTTTTGATTACTGTACCTTTAGAGTAATGTTTGAAGTCTGGATGAGTGATACCCCCTGCTTTGTTTCTTATGCTAAGGATTCTTTTCACTATTCGTGGTTTCTTATGTTTTTATATGAATTCGTTATTGTCATTTTCAGTTCTGAGAAGAGGGATGTTCGTAACTTAATGCGTATTGAATTGAATCTATAGATTGCCTAAAATGCTAATTTTTAAATTTAAAAGATGAGAGCAAAGTCAGGGAAACACGCATGTCAGTTTGTCAATTATGACATCAGCTTCAGGACTTTGACATCATAATGGGTGGGATTTTGACTCATGAGCAATCCTTAAGTTTCAAGAATTTGCCTACAATGCTCTGCCAAGTGTTTGTGGACATGATGGATTTTCAGTCCCAAGAACTGAAGAAAACAAGGTGTTCACACCAACCCAACAACTTCTCCAGACAAAGTGGCCATTCTAGAATCCACTGAGCAAGGTAGTCTTTTTTCTTTTTAAAGCAGCATATATTAAGAAGAGAGAAAACTCCCACAGTAGAGGGGTTTGCAGATAAGGTAGTCATTCAATAGACAACTTTCAATCATCTAAGCAGACTGTTAGGAGATGTTCTGGCATGTTTACTCTAAACTATATGAACTAATTCTTAACTGTAGACTGTAGACTGGTTTTCTTAAACACTTCTCATGTTTGGAAGTATAAGTGCTGCTGATTTTGAGAAGAAAGGCTTTGTATTTTCAGAGGAATTGATTTTTCCACTTGATGGGGGACAATTTCAAGGGAAGTTTCAGAAAATATCTGCCCCATTTACGAAGGCGTTTTTACACTGCGTTCTGTCTAGGCAATGTTGCTTCTTATGGCCACAGAGTCCTGTTGGAGCTTGCTTATAACACAACCAAATAATATTTTAGCACTTTCTTGTGTTTGGAAACTTTATGATGTTTTTAGTATTATTTAGCAGCCTTTGAGCACTTTTTCTCTCAAGATTTGAACATTGCATTAGATAAGATCAAAGTCAATTTTCCAGAATATTCAAATATCTAAATTTTTAATCTATTGAGACACCAAAATTATTACTTCTTTGTAAATATCCATGTTGTTTTGTTTTATAAATGCTGAGCCCCAAATTGTCTTATTTTGCATCTCAGATTTTAAATGCTTGGTGAGTAAAAAAATCAAAATAATCAGTCTTTTTGCAGAGTACAGAATTGTGTCTTAGATAGAGAAAATACTAGGTGATTCAATGGAAATACACTTTGAAACATATAACTTGTTTTAAAACATCAAGGGAATGTGATTTATCGCTTTGAAGAGTGTAGGGGAAACTTTTCTCTAGGGATGGCATATCTGTATCATTTAATCAGAATTAACTAGCAGAAAATACGGAGGGTAACAAAAAATGTGCACAAATTTTAAGAAAGGAAAATAATGTATTAAATTGTAATACTTATTTTGTTTTAAAAATGTTAAGATTTATTATGCATTTTGTCTTCAAATTGCATTAAGGTACACCGTTGCTCAATGTTTAGTTATCTAAGGATGACATACATCTGGAATCACAACAAGTTATAATTTCTGCAGAATAAGACATTCACCATTTATGTGAGAAACATATGTGTTGTCAAAGGTGAAAGCAAAGTTATACCATGTATTCTAACATGTTAATCGGGAAAAACGTTATCATTGCAGTATTATACAGTTAGTTTAAAATTATTCCTTACATGATGAACTTTTGTATACCCCAAGTAATTGTACCCATGTTTAAAATTAAAAAAACTATAAAGTAATATAAAACAATTGAAGTCAGTTGCACGTTTTACAACTTTAATTAATTAATTATAGTATTTATTTTAATATTTATTATAAAGTGGTGGTGTACAATTCAGGGTTAGGTTTTCAAACAATGATCATGCAGGGACCCAGGTTGATGAGCTATGCCCTCCCTCCTTAGCAGGATCCCTCCATACCAATTTCATGTTCCCACTCGACAGCATCCCACTACTGCCAATCCCCTTCATATAGCATTATAATTGTTCAAGTTCATCTAATGAGTGAGAAACTATGGAACTCTATTCTTTGTTTCTGTGATAAATCACTGAGAATGATCAACCCCAAATCCATCCAAGAGGCTGCAAAAATCATATATTTGTCCCTCTTTATGGCTGCATAATATTCCATGTGTATATGTACCACATTGTTTTATGCATTCCAACTTCATCAGGCAACATGGTTGGTGTCATATCATATGCGATTGTGAATAGAGCTGCAACAAAACATCCTTGTGCAGGTATCTTTTTTTGTAATATGATTTGAGTTCCCTCGGCTATATTTTTTATAGAGGAATTACTGAGTCACATGGAAGGTCAATTTGTATTTTCTTTAGATACCATCACAGTATATTCCAGAGAGATTGCAGTAGTTTGCAGTCCACTTGCAGTGTAGAAGCATTTCTTTTTCTCTGCATCTTCACCAGCATCTGTTGCTTGCTTTAATAATTATGGCTATTCTTTCATGGGCTAAGTTGCAACTTTGTGTGGCTTTGATTTGAACACATGTGATGATGAGTGAAGCTGAGCACTTTTTCATGTGTCTGCTGTTGCGCATATCTCTTCTCTGTGAAGTGTCTATTCATGTATTTTGCCATTTTTAAAGTGGTTGTTTGTTTCATTTTGGAATATTTGAATACCTGTAGATCCTAGATGTGAGTTCTTTGTCACATATATAGTTGAGGATATTTTCTTACCATTCTTTTGGCTGTCTCCCTGCTCTTTAGATGTTTTGTTTTATTTTGCAGAAGCTCATTGATTTGATGAAGTCTCACTTGTATATCCTATTTCTTAACGTATGGGCATTTAGGTGTC
>NW_006976453.1:0-558 GCF_000164805.1 Carlito syrichta | reverse complement strand
GGGCCACAGAGCCAGACGCTGTCTCCAAAAAACAGAATTGTAAAAAGATTCTCAACTGCACAGGATGTGAACACAGGATGACTGGATTTAGAACCAGGAAAAATGGGATTGGGGAGAAGAAATGTCCCTAGGTGAGAGATGTGTCCCCGGCCTTTCTTAGCAGAAAGTCCTTTTTCTGAGTTGGAAGGTTGACCTGCCTGGGTTACATTTCACACCTTAGATAAGAGAGCCATCAGGAAAACTGCCAGGGAGTCTTGGAAGCTCTCAAACCATGCGTGGCCTGCCATTTGTGGGGGCTGATGTTGAAAGTGCTGAGCTTGGGGATCCTTCACATGCGGGGGTGGCAGTGGTGAAGTACTGAGTGCAGAAGTATTGCAGGAGAATGAATTTCTTTCCTTCCTTCCTTCCTTCCTTCCTTCCTTCCTTCCTTCCTTCCTTCCTTCCTTCCTTCCTTCCTTTCTTTCTTTCATTTCTTTCCTCATTAGTTTGCCTATGCTGCACTCAAACCCCCCAACTCAGACCATCCTTGTGACCTGGGTCTCCCAAACTGCTGCGTTC
>NW_006976452.1:0-4292 GCF_000164805.1 Carlito syrichta | reverse complement strand
TCTTCTTGCTCTGCATCTCTGTCTCCAACATCAGCAGCCCCCACAGAGCTGGGCAGGGGGTCTTTATACTGCACTACTTGGACTAATTTCTCTGGCAGCATAGAGCACCCTGGGGCTGGGTCACTGAGCGCTATTGAAACTGTAGCAAAGAACTCCTTGAGGGAATATATGCAGTCTTCCTGCTCTGCAGCCCCATCCTCAACATCAGAGGCTCCAACTGAGCTGGCCAGGTGGTCTTCATCCTGCAATCCCTGGACTAATTTCTCTAGCAGCATAGAGTAGCCTGGGACTGGGTCAGAGAGCACTGTTGAAACTGGAGCAAAGAACTCGTCAGGGTTATATAGTCAGTCTTCTAGCTCTGCATCTTTGTCCCCAACATTGGCCGCACCCACAGAGCTGGGCAGATGGTCTTCATTCTGCACTTCCTGGACTGACTTCTCTGGCAACAGAAAGAAGCCTGGGGCTGGGTTGTAGTGCGCTATTGAAACTGGAGCAAAGAACTAGTCGAGGAAATGTATCCAGTATTCCTGCCTTGTGTCTCCATCCCCAATATTAGCAACTCCTACAGAGCTGGGCAGGTGTTCTTAATCCTGCATTTCCTGGAGCCACTTTCCTGGCAGCATAGATTAACCTGGGCCTGGATCAGAGCATGCTGTTGAAACTGGACTGAAGTACTCCTGTGGAAGTGTATCCAGGCTTCTTGCCCTGCATCTCCTTCTCCAACATCAGCAGCACCCACAGAGCTGGGTGTGTGGTTTCAACCTTTATACTTCCGGGACTGAATTTTCGGGCAGCAAAATACAGCCTGGGGCTGAGTCAGAGAGAACTGCTGAAACTGGACCAAGAACTCATCCTGAAATGTATCCAGTCATCTAGCCCGGCATCTCCATCCACAACATCAGCAGCACCTGCATAACTGGGCAGGTGTTCTTCATCCGGCAGTTCCTGAAATGACTTCTTAGGCAGCAGAAAGGATCCTGGGTCTGAGTCAGAGCATGCTGTTGAAACTGGACCAAAGAATTCCTCCATGAAATGTATCCAGTCTTCTTGCCCTGCATCTCCCTCTCCAACATCAGCAGCACCCGCAGAGCTGGGCAGGTGGACTTCATCCTACCCTTTCTGGACCGACTTCGCTGGCAGCACAAAGTAGGCTGAGGCTGGGTCAGAGAGCACTGTTGAAACTGGAGCAAATAACTCCTTGAGGAAATGTATCCAGTCTTCTTGCCCTGCATCTACATCCCAACATCAGGAGGACCCACTGAGCTGGGCAGGCGGTGTGCATCATGAACTTCCTGGCTTGACTTCTCTGGCAGCAGAGAGCAGCCTGGGGCTGTGTCACTGAGCGCTGTTGAAATGGTAGCAACTAACTACTCTAGGGAATCTATGTAGTCTTCTTGCTCTGCATATCCGTCCCCAACATTGGCAACATACGCAGAGCTGGGCAGGTGGTCTTCATCCTGGACTTCTTGGACTGATGGCTCCAGCAGCATAGAGAAGCCTGGGGCTGGGTCAGAGAGCAGTGTTGAAACTGCAGCTAAGAACCCCTCGAGGGAATATATGTAGTCTGCTTGTTCTGCATCTCCTTCCCCAACATCAGAAGCATCCACAGAACTGAACAGGTGGTCTTCATCCTTTACTTCCTGGACTGAATTCTCTGGAAGCAGAAAGAAGCCTGTGGCTGGGTCAGAACACGCTGTTTAAACTGAAGCAAAAAATTCCTCAAGGGAATGTATCGAGTCTTCTTGTCCTGCATCTCTGTTCCCCACATTAACAGCACAAAAGAGCTGGGCATGTGGTCTTCGTCCTGCATGACCTAGACTGACTTCTCTGACAGCATAGAGCAGCCAGGGGCTGGGTCACTGAGCGCTGTTGAAAATGGAGGAAAGAACTGCTGGAAGAAATGTATCCAGTCTTCTTATCTTGCATGTCTATCTCCGAATGAGCAGCATCCACAGAGCTGGGCAGGTGGTCTTCATCCTGCACCTGGACTGACTTTTCTGGCAGCATTGAGCAGCCTTGGCCTGGGTCAGAGAGCACTGTTGAACTGTAGCAAAGAATTCCATGAGGGAATATATGCGGTCTTCTGAGGTTGGAGAAGAGAGCGCTTTTGAAAAGAAGCAAAGAACTCCTCGAGGGAATATATGCAGTCTTCTTGTTCTGAATCTCCATCCACAACATGAGCAGCACCCACAGAGCTTGGCAGATTGTCTTCAACTGAAAATTCCTGGACTGACTGCTCTGACAGGAGAAACAGCCTGGGATGGCAGCAGAGTGTGCTGTTTTAACTGTACCAAAGAACTACTCCACAGGTGTATCCAGTTTTATTTCCCTGTATCAGTGACAACAACATCAGCAGCATTCACAGAGCTGGGAAGAGGGTATTCATCCTGCACTTCCTGGACTAACATCTCTGACAGCATAGAGCAGACTGGGGTTGGGTCAGAGCACACTGTTGAAACTGCAACAAGGAACTCCTCTAGGAAATGTATCCTGTCTTTCTGGCCTGCATCTCCATCCCCAACATCAGTAGCACCCACAGAGCTCAGCTGGTGGTCTTCATCCTGCACTTCCTGGACTGACTTCTCTAGCAGCAGAAAGCTGCATAAGACTGGATCAAAGAGCGCTGTTGAAAGTGGACCAAAGAACTCCTATGGAAATGTATGCAGTCTTCTTGCCAGGCATCTCCTTCCCGTATATGAGCAGTACACACAGACCTGAGCACGTGGTCTTCATCCTTGAAATTCCTGTAGTGACTAACCTGGAAGCATAGATTAGCTTGGGGCTAGGTCAGGGAGTGCTGATGCAACTGTAGCAAAGATCTCCTCAAGGGACTATATGCAGTCTTCTAACTCTGCATCTCCATCAGTTACATAAACAGCACCCACAGAGCTGGGCATGTGGTCTTCATCCTGCAATTCTGGACTGCAATTCTCTGACAGCAGAAATCAGTTGGGACAGTGTCAGAGAGCACTGTTGAAACTGAAGCAAAGATCTACTAAAGGGAATATGAGCAGTCTTCTTGCTCTGCATCTCTGTCCACAACATGAGCAGAACCCACAGGTGCACTTCATCCTGCACTTCCTGGATGGACTTCTCTGCCAGCATAGTGCAGCGTGCTGGAGGCCGCCATTGAAACTGCAGCAAAGAACTCCTGGAAAAAATGTAACCAGTCTTCTTGAACTGCATCTCCATCCCCAATATCAGCAGCTCCCACAGAGCTGGGCAGGTTGTCTTCATATTGCAATTTCTATCCTGAGTTCTCTGGTAGCTTAGAGCAGCCTATGCCTGGCGCAGAGAGTGCTGTTGAAATTGTAGCAAAAAATTCCTCGAGGGAATATATGCAGTCTTCTTGCTTGGTATCTCCATCAGGAAAATCAGCAGCACCCACCAGACTGTGCAGGAAGTCTTCATCCTGCACTTCCTGAACTGAATTCTCTGGCAGCAGAAAGCAGCAAAGGGCTGACTCAGAAACCACAAAACTGAAGCAAAGAGCACCTCGACAAAATATATCGAGTCTTCTTGCCCTGAATCTCTGTCTCGATCATTAGCAGAACCCGCAGAGCTTGGAATGTGAACTTAATCCTGAACTTTATAGACTAACCCAGCATAAAATAACCTAGGGCTGGGTCAGAGAGAGCTGTTGAAATGGGAGCAAAGAACTCCTTGAGAAAATTGTACAGTCTTCTTGCCCTACATCTACAACCCCAACATCAGCATCACCCACAGAGCTTGGTAGGTGGTCTTCATCATGCACTTCCTGGCCTGACTGCTCTGGCAGAACAGAGCAGGCTGGGATTGTGTAACAGAGCCCTTTTGAAACTGCAGCAAAGACCTTGCCGAGGTTATATATACAATCTTCTTGCATCTTGGTCTCCAATATCAGCAGCACCCACAGAGCTGGGAAGTTGCTCTTCTGCCTGCACTTCCTATACTGCCTTCTCTGGAACAGCCTGTGCAGGCTGACTTCATAGAGCATCCTGTGCTGGGTCACAGTGCACTGTTGAAACTGGACCAAAAACTCCTACAGAAATGTATCTCCAGTCTTCTTTCCCTGCATCTCCTTCCCATATATGAGCAGCACACAAAGACCTGAGCAGGTTGGTTTCATCCTGCACTTCCTGTAGGAACTTACCTGGCTGATGCAAATGTAGCAAAGATCTCCTTGAGAGAATATATGCAGTCTTCTGGATCTACATCACAGTCCCCAACATCAGCAGCACCCACAGAGCTGGGCATATGGTCTTCATCCTTCAATTCCTGGACTGCTCTGACAGCAGAAAGCAGTTGGGACA
>NW_006976451.1:0-767 GCF_000164805.1 Carlito syrichta | reverse complement strand
TCCTTCCCAAATGATGTCTGTCTGTTCATGATTATCCAACTACATACACAAATGGATGCTCTCTTTTATTTCCTGTATCCTTTTTCCTTTGAATCAGAGTCTCACTCTGTCACCCAGCCTAGAGTGTGGTGGCTCCCTCCTGGCCACTGCAGCCTTGGCCTGCTGAGCTCCAGCAAGCCTTTCCCTGGACATCTGAGAGGCCTGAAAGACCTCTGGGCCACCATGTCCAGCTCATTGGTGATGGAGGGTAGAGATGAGGTCTTGCCGAGGTGCCCAGACAGGTCTCAGACTGGGGGCTTCTTGTGGCCGATGGTCTCGGCCTCCCAAAGCAAAGGGATGACGAGGCTGAGCCCCTGAGCCCGGACTCGATCCTTTGTCAAAAATGAAACTGAAGGCCTGGTGCAGCGGTCCATGCCTGGAATTCCCATGCTCTGGGAGACCGAGGCAGGAGTATGCCAGGAGTCCGGGAGCCCAAGACAAGCCTGGGTCACACAGGGAGACCCCGTCTGCACTCCTATCAAAACAGTTGGTCTTGGATCAAAGTGTATGTCTTCCTGGCCACTCTGGAGGCTGAGGTGGGAGGCTCGCTGGAGCCTGAGATTTCGAGGCTGGTGGTGATCAATGGTCATATCCCTGGGCACCAGCCTGGGTCACAGAGCCAGACCCTGTCTCCAAAATAATCAGAATCATACACAGATTCTCAAATGGGCATTGTGTGTTCAAGGGCAACTGGCTTTAGAGCCAGAAAAATGGGATTGGGGGTGAAG
>NW_006976450.1:0-921 GCF_000164805.1 Carlito syrichta | reverse complement strand
TTGAGTTTTCTGGGTATAGTCAAGGATTAGAGAAAGAGTGACTAAGACTCAAGAAAGACAAGATCCGTTTTTTAAATTAAAAGTATTCTAATTTTGCTGATGGGTTTATGCTGTAATTTTATTTGCATTCCCTCAATTACTAATGATGTCAAGAATCTTTTTTGTGTGAATGCAATGTGTGTGTTCAGTTCCCATCAATAACTACACAACATATATATTTGCTTTCTACCTTTCCATATGCGTAACTACCTCTTCATTGTATTTATAATTTATTAGATGATTTAATTTATACTTTAGACTTTTCCAAAAATCTGAGCTCTACTGTGTATTTACTATTTGACATTCTTCACTTTATATTAGTTCCTCTTCTTCTTCCTTTTTTTTTTTTTGAGTTGGAGTCTCACTCCGATGTCTGGGCTGAAGTACAGTAGCACTGTAACAGCTCACCACAGCCTAGACCTCCTGGGCTCAGGCAATCCTTCTGCCTCAGCTTTACAGGTAGCCGGGACTACAGGCATGTGCCATCATACCTGGCTAACTTTTTGATTTTATGTAAAGATGAGGTCTCACTAAGTTGCCTACACTGGTCTCGAACTCCTGGGTTCAAGTGTTCCTCCCATCTAAGCCTCCAAAAGTGCTGGGATTACAAGTATGAGTCAATGCACTCAGCCTAGTTCAACTCTTATTCTAAGGTTGTTCCTGGTTTTCTTTTATTTAATATTTGTATCAACTTTTCAAGAGATTCTCATGATACATTAAAAAAATAACAGTTCATGTGACTAGCCAGGATTTTCATGGGTCATTATCTTCCAGTGTCTTTCAACCTCTGCCAACATCAGATTCAGCTGTAAGATGAGGTCATCCAACTAAGTTCCCAGAGGCCCAGTTTTCTCAATGTGTCTGTTCTCTATTCCTTTGAGA
>NW_006976449.1:0-714 GCF_000164805.1 Carlito syrichta | reverse complement strand
AAGCAATATGACGTGTAGTTTCCTGTATATGATGACACTCATTACCCAGCTTTCCACTTCACTCTGCAGGATGCCTAGACAGTTACTGATGACCGAGAATTAAAGTTGTTTGGATATCAAGAGAAAGACTCCCATAATGTTCCTTGAAAACGGGAATCCAAGATTCCTCCTTCCCCTTCACAAGACCTCCTCAAAATATAGAATCTTCAAAACAAAACATCACAATTCCGACCTGCCCGCCCACAATAATTTTCTGTTGTTTGAGGTCACCTGAATCGAGGAATTTTGTATCAATATGCCCTTTGATTCTGGGGAACATGATTATGCTCTAAGATGTTCCTAGGACACAAAAGAATTTGTAGGGCTAGATCCTTGATTTTAACTAAAAAGAGAACCAGAAAGTTCCTGTGTATCTATAATGACAGATTTAGCGTATCCATGGAGCAAGTAGCTCTGAAAAATGTAGGGACCCAGAAGCCCACGTTGCTGATTAAACCTTATCAAGAGGCCCTGTAGATTTGGGTTAATGACAATTTCTAGAACCGAATTTCCTTTTCGTTCTCAGCAATATGCCCTGATTTTCCCTGTCGATGTGGATTCCAAATTCTGTATACTAAAAGACACACGCCCAGAAGTTTCCAAGGGAGGTAGAATCCATGATTCCTGGTTAACTTTAAAAATACATACTAAACATTTCGCAACTGCGAAACCCTG
>NW_006976448.1:0-1177 GCF_000164805.1 Carlito syrichta | reverse complement strand
GATAAGATACAAATTACCAATGTCAAGTATAAAAGGAAATTGCTATAGTCAATAAAAAGATGACAGGGAATATTATGAACAACTTTATGTGCATGCATTTAACAACTTAAGTGAAATGGACACATTCCTTAAAAAACACAAATTACTAAAGTTCATTCAAGAAGAAAGAAGTTATCAGAATAGCCCTATATTAACTGAAGATATTGAATAAATAACACCTACATGAATTCATTCTGAAAGTAGAAGAGGAGAAAATACCCCCAACTCCTGAGGGCATGATCGCCTCAACATCCACATTATTGCAAGAAAAGAAAACAGTAGATCAGTATGTCTTATGACTATAGCTGCAGAAATCTGCAACAAACTATTAGCAGTTGTTCTCAGCTGATTTTTTCTATGAGTACTTATTCTTATTTTTAAAATGGACTGTTTTGTCTATAGCACCAAGTAGTAAAACCTTAACAACCAGAACATAACTAACCATAAAACCTTAACAACCAGAACACAACTAACCATAATCTTCATTTGGATGAATCAGAAACGATGACTAGGTTACTAGTAACTAAAGGAGACTAGAACTGTGATATTTGGAGTCCACTTATGATCTATTTCTACTTGTTGTCTGGTGGTACTTAAACAAGAAAGTCCAATGCGATATTGCCAGTTTAATAGGCACCTGGCATTGACTGTCTTCTACCAATGTTCTTCCTGGGTCAGATAAATCTTCAGGGTATGCATAGCCCTTACTTTCTTTTTTTTTTTTTTTTCATTAATCAGTAGTTTTTATTATGGTTTTGTGGGGTACAGTTAAGGGTAGGTGTACAATGACGTTTCATTCAGGCACCCTGTAAATAAAAAGTGTTTTCCCATCCCCCGACAAATATTTGCTACTGTTAATCCCATCCCCCTCCCCCCCATAGTTTCCCAGTACCATCCGTCATTTTCTCATAGTATTGCATTGGATGTTCAAGGTCCATTATATGAGTGAGAACATGTGATATTCGGATTTTTGTTTTTGTGAGAGGTCACTCAGTATTATAGACTCTAGTTCCATCCAGGTTGCAGCGAAATTCATGATTTTGTTCTTTTTTATGGCTGCGTAGTATTCCATCGTGTATATGTACCACATTTTTTTTTAATCCAGCCCTCTTTTGATGGCCAGCATGGTTGTTTCCAG
>NW_006976447.1:0-793 GCF_000164805.1 Carlito syrichta | reverse complement strand
TTTGATTCCTGCTTCTGTCCCTTGCTGGCCATTGCAGGACCCTAACCGGGTCTCATCCTCTTAATTTCTTCATCTCTGTGAAATAGTGACAGTAGGAGTACTGGACACACAGTGTCATTGTGCAGGGGCCAGGCCATGGGCACAGATCCCCCCTACTCAGATCTCTCTGCCTCGGTTGCCCCATGATTTTTTTTTAGTCAGTCTCTCACTCTGTTGCCCAGGTTAGAGTACAGTGGCATGATCACAGCAATTGTAGCCTCAACCTGCTGAGCTCAGGCGATCCTTCCACCTCAGCCTTCATAGTAACTGGAACTACAAACACATGCCACCATGCCCGGCTAATATTTTTGATGAATTGTAAGGACAAGATCTCACCAAGTTGCTCAGGCTGGTCTTGAACACCTGAGCTCAGGAAGTCTTCTCGCCTTCACTTCACAAAGTGCTGGGATGACAGGCATGAGCCACTGCACCTAGCTGCTTCATAATTTTTAATGGTCACCCATGCTCCATTCTGGAGTATCAGGTGTTCAGGGGCAGCAGGGCTGCAGGCAGAGACAAAGGCAGTCAGAGCCAGGTGACATGTCCCCTTTGCAGCTGACAGGGACCTGCAAGGATGGGGCATATGACCCACAGGATGCCCGTCTGGTCACCAGCAACCTGGCTCCTTTGAAGTGGCTTTCAGTCCCATTTTGTAACTTGATTTGGGAAGTGGTATCAAAGGGCATGGGCTGCTGTTAGTCGCCATCTGGGCCCTGCAAATTACTTTAAGTGGATGGAATCGATCCTCCCTCCC
>NW_006976446.1:0-470 GCF_000164805.1 Carlito syrichta | reverse complement strand
CTCGAGGTCCATGGCCCTCCCTGATCCCTAACGCTCAGTGGGCCTCCGTGGCCGGCTCCCAACGATGACTGGCCTGGGATGTGGGTATGAGCCTCTGGGCCTTGACTGTCCTGAAAATCCATACTGCATCCCTTCCCTGTGGGGGGGGAGGCTTTTTGGAGTGGAGGGGGACCTCTGTGGTCTCTGGTGTGCCCTTGAAAGCACCGGGCTCAGCCACTCCTGTCCAGGTTTTCCCTGCCACCCCTGGTGAGTGTTGCGCCCCTCACCTGGGTAGGGACCTGGCTGACATGCACCTTTGCCCTTCTGGCTGTGATGTGTCTGACCTGCCTCTTCACCAGGCCCACATATCCATGGGGGGGGACCAGTCTGGTGCCTGTCTGCATCTCGTGGTCCCCAGGAGGTCCCAGCACATTTGCCCTAGGGAATGCTTGTCAGCTTAACACCCTGATTGGTTGGCATTGCCATCACCT
>NW_006976445.1:0-749 GCF_000164805.1 Carlito syrichta | reverse complement strand
GAAGAACACAAATCACTCCATAAAAAAGATACCTGCACACGTATGTTTATCGCAGCGTTGTTCACAATAGCAAGAACCTGGAACCAACCATGCTGCCCATCAAAAGAGGACTGGATTAAAAAATGTGGTACATATACACTATGGAATACTATGCAGCCAAAAAAAAGAACAAAATCATGAATTTCACTGCAACCTGGATGGAACTAGAGTCTATAATACTGAGTGACCTCTCACAGAAACAAAGATCGGAATATCACATGTTCTCACTCATATAATGAACCTTGAACATCCAATGCAATGCTATAAGAAAATGACTGACGGTACTGGGAAACTATGGGGGGGAGGGGGATGGGATTAACAGTAGCAAATATCTGTCAGGGGATGGGAAATCACCTCTTATCAACAGGGTGCCTGAATGAAACGTCATTGTACACCTAACCCTTAACTGTACCCCACAAAAGCATAATAAAAAATACTGATTAAAAAAAAAATAATAATAATAATTGGTGTTCTAGTGACTAGTACTTTTCTGTGATTGGTGACCCAGTGACTGGACCACCTTTTTTTTTTATTACAACAGTGATCATCCCTCCTCTATGTGCATTTAATCTTTGCTAACCCTCATCTGTGATGGATGCCGCATGACTTTCCCATCTCTGTGATGGGCGTCCTAGTGATTTGTCTTTCTCTGTGATTAGTGCATCAGTGAGACTTCCCTTAGTGATTGATGCCCCAGTGACTGTAACCTC
>NW_006976444.1:21723-23363 GCF_000164805.1 Carlito syrichta | reverse complement strand
GGAAGCAACTTGGCAACAAACGTTAAAAGTCTTAAAATGCTGCTGTCTGTTGATAGGTAAGCCCTCTTCTTGAAAATTACCGTTAGACTATAAAGGCAAATGTAGGAAATGTGGAAATTCTGTGGGAAAATATGTTTGCACAGAAATATTAATCACAGGCTCTTCATTTTTAGACAACAGAACCAACTTACTTCAGCACCAATAAAGGATAATTAGGAACATGTCAAATGACCCACTTCATGGACTATAAGATAACTATTGATAATGTTGGTGATCACAATTATGTGCTTAAGGTGATACCAAGTAGTATGTAAGGCCTCCTTACATTGATAAAAACCTTTCGTAAAGTCTCAGGATACAAAATAAATGTACAAAAGACAATCACATTTCTCTACACCAATAATAAACAAACAGAAACCCAAATAAAAAACACAGTTCCATTCACAATAGCCACAAAAAAAATGAAATACCTTGGCATCTTCCTAACCAGAGACGTGAAAGACCTTTACAATGAAAATTACAAAATGTTGCTCAAAGAAATCAAAGCCGACATGAACAAGTGGAAAAATATCCCATGCTCATGGATCGGAAGAATCAACATAGTGAAGATGTCCATATTACCTAAGGCAATCTACAAATTCAATGCAATACCCATCAAATTACCAACAACATTCTTCTCAGACCTAGAAAAAACAACACAGGAATTCATATGGAAACACAAACATCCAAGAATAGCCAGAACAATCCTCAGCAAAAAAAAACAAAGCAGGTGGTATCACAATACCAGATTTCAAACTTTACTATAAAGCTACAATCATCAAAACAGCTTGGTATTGGTACAGTAACAGGCATATAGATCAATGGAACAGAATTGAGATTCCAGAAGCAAAACCTCAATTTCTCAACCAACTCATCTTCGACAAAGCCCCCACCACCTACCAATGGGGAGAGGAGAACCTATTCAGTAAATGGTGCTGGGAAAATTGGCTGACCACATGCAGAAGATTGAAACAGGACCCCTATCTATCCCCATGCACAAAGGTTAACTCCAAATGGATCAGAGACCTAAATGTAAAACCTCAAACCATAAGAACCTTAGAAAAGGAAGGAAATACTCTCATGGAAATCGGAACTGGCATCCAATTCCTGTACAAAACCCGAAACCCACAGGACTTAAGAGAGAAGATAGACAAATGGGACCTTATTAAACTGACAAGCTTCTGCAAAGCCAAAGAAACCATCAAGAGAGCAGGGAGACAACCTACAGACTGGGAAAAAGTATTTGCCAACTCTAGGTCTGACAAAGGCTTAACATCCTGGATCTACAAGGAACTGAAGTGTACTGAAAGAAGAAAACAAACAACCCCATTATAAAATGGGCAAAAGACATGAACAGACACTTCACAAAAGAAGACATTCGAGCAGCCAACAACACATGAAGAAATGCTCAACCTTCACTAATCATCAGGGAGATGCAAATCAAAACCACACTGAGATACCACCTAACTCCAGTCAGAAATGGCAATTATCAACAACTCAAAAAATAACAGCTGCTGGAGAGGGTGTGGTGAAAAGGGAACACTTCTACACTGTTGGTGGGAGTGTAAACTAGTGCAACCTCTGTGGAAAGCAGTGTGGCA
>NW_006976444.1:2196-21508 GCF_000164805.1 Carlito syrichta | reverse complement strand
CATATGACCCTGCAATCCCCCTACTGGGAATATACCCTGAAGAACACAAATCACTTTACAAAAAAGATACCTGCACACGTATGTTTATCGCAGCGTTGTTCACAATAGCAAGAACCTGGAAACAACCATGCTGCCCATCAAAAGAGGACTGGATTAAAAAAATGTGGTACATATACACGATGGAATACTACGCAGCCATAAAAAAGAACAAAATCATGAATTTCGCTGCAACCTGGATGGAACTAGAGTCTATAATACTGAGTGACCTCTCACAAAAACAAAAATCTGAATATCACATGTTCTCACTCATATAATGGACCTTGAACATCCAATGCAATACTATGAGAAAATGACTGATGGTACTGGGAAACTATGGGGGGGAGGGGGATGGGAATAACAGTAGCAAATATCTGTCGGGGGATGGGAAAACACTTCTTATCTACAGGGTGCCTGAATGAAACGTCATTGTACACCTAACCCTTAACTGTACCCCACAAAACCTTAATAAAAAATACTGATTAATGAAAAAAAAAAAATTATTGAGACTTGTTTTGTGGCCTATCATATGTTTTATCTATTTGGACTGCTTCATGTGCCAATGAGAAAAATATATATTCTGTAGTTTTCAGGTGGAATGTTCTGTAGATGTCTGTTAGTTTAATTTGCTCTGGAGTACAGTATAACTCCAATGTCTCTTTGTCTACTTTCTAGCTTGATGATTTGTCTCTTGTGGTCAGGGGAGTGTTGAAGTCTCCCACTATCATTGTATTATTGCTGTCTATCTCCTTTATAGGTAAAGTAGAATTTGTTTTATAAAGCTAGGAGCTCTGGTGTTAGGTGCATATATATTTAAGAATGATATGTCTTCCTGTTGATCATTTCATCATTGTACAATAACCTCTTTTTTTTATTCTGTTAATTTAAAATCTGTTTTATCTAGTATGAGAATGGCTACTCCTGCTCTTTTTTGGTTTCCATTTGCATGGAATATTTTTACTCATCCCTTTACCTTGAGTCTATAGGAGTCTTTGTGTGTTAAGCATTAAGTGGCTTTGTGTGTTGGAGGCAGCAGATATTTGGACTTTTAAAAAAAATTCATACTGCCATTCTACATCTTTTTAGTAGGGCATTGAGACCATTCATCACACCGGTTCTCATCTGGTTTATTTATTTATTTATTTTCTTTATGTTCCATAAGTCCTGTGAGCTTTATGATTCTTTGATGTTCCATAAATCCTGTGAGCTTTATGATTTCCAGTGCTTTTTTACTGGTATATTTCAACCTTTTGTTTCATCATTTAGAATTCCTTTGAATTTTCTTGTAAAGTTAGTCTAGTGACACTAGATTCTCAGCATTTGCTTGTATGTGAAATATTTTGTTTCTTCTTGATTTATGAAACAGTTTCACAGGATGCAAAATACTTGCCCGACGGTTATTCTGTTTAAGAAGATTGAAGATGGGGCCCCAATGTCTCTGGCTTGTAGGATTTCTTCTGAAAAGTCTGCTGATAGTCTCATAAGTTTATTTTTGTAAGTTATTTGCTGTTTTTGTCTCATTGCTCTTAAAATTATTTTCTTCACATTGACATTGCAAAACCTGATGATTATATACCTTGAGGATAACTTTTTTTTCAAATAATCTTCTGAGGTTTCTTTGGGCTTCTTGAGTCTGGATGTTTAAATCTCTGGCAGGGTCAGGGAAGTTTTTCTTCATTGTTCTCTCAAATAGCTTTTCCAAACCTGTTATTCTATTTTTTTTTCCTCAGGAACACCTATGATTTTTAGGTTTAGACATTTTACATAATTCTGCATTTCTCAGAGATTTTTTTCTATTCTCTTGATTTTTTTTCTTTTTGTTGTCTGATTGGGTTAATTCAAACACCTTGTCTTTAAGTTCTAAGATCATTTCTTCTACTTGTTTTAGTCTACTGTTAAAACTTTCTAGTGTATTTTGTACTTCTTTAAATGATCTTTCACTTGCAGAATTCCAGCTTGTTTTTTTCTTTAAAGTGTATGTCTCACTGGATAATTTTTAATTTATATCTTGAATAGTTTTTATTTTATTTTATTATTTATTTATTTATTTATTTATTTGAGTTGGAGTCTCATTCTGTCACCTAGACTGGAGTGCAGTGGCCACTCCCGGCCACCACAGCCTTGACCTGCTGGGCTCCGGCGATCCTTCCGCCTCAGCCTTCCAAGTAGCTGGAACTACAGGCGTGCGCTATCATGCCTGGCTGATTTTTGATTTATTGTAGAGATGAGGTCTCACTGCCCAGGTGGGTCTTGAACCCACGGGCTCAGTCATTTCACTCACCTCAGCCTCCCAAAGGCATGGGATTATAGGCTGAGCCACCGAACCCGGCTCCTGAAAAGTTTTTTAAAAAATTTCTTTATGTTGGTTTTCAACTTTCTCCTCAATCCCATTGACCAGTTTTATATTCAACCTTTTGAATTCTATTTCTGGAATTTTAAAGATTTCATTTTGGCTAGGGTTTATCACTGAAAAGTTGGTGTGATCTTTTGGGGGTTTTGAAGTACTATGTTTTTTCATATTGTCAGAAGTATTTTTCTGTTCTCCCCCCCCCCCCTTTGGGTGGACTGAATCTTTTTGTTTGAAGTTGGCAGAGAGCTGACATAGGCAGTTTAGGGTTTTCTTGGTTACAGATAGCCTTGGTGTGGTGACTTTCTCAATTTTCAGTTGTGGTGGTCTTATGCTGGGTACTTACACAGGTCCAAGTAGTCCTGAGTTACTGGGGTACCTTGGATAGTGGTATTCGCTGACAGTGCCTGGCTGGGATGGGCTGTCATGAGAACAACTAAAACCCTGAGGCCAGCTGCATTTTGACATTCAGAACACAATGCCTGAGACCAAGGCAGGAGAGCTGGGTGGAATTCATTGCCACACAAACTACGTAAGTCTTCTTACGTAGATTAGACCTTCCCTCATAGCTATTATAGTGGTTGTGATGGGTTGTACTGTTGTCCTCCAACCAGCAGGTGCCGACTGTGGGAGAAAGCCATATGAAATAATAATTGTGGGCTTTCTGCTTGGCATGTGTTGCTCCAAGGAAGTGTCCTGCCAACTGAGGTGATGGGCAGGGCTATTTGAGAATACCCAAGTTCTCTGTATGCTTTGAGCCTTCTAGGAGGTTGCAAGGGAAAAGGCTTCCAAGCTCGCCACCTATGTGCATTCTTGGCTATCCCAGTGGGAATGTGAGGAAGCCCCTAGCCATTGGGACATAGAAGAATTTACTTTGAAAGCGAAAAGTTGCTGTGGCAATGAATTCCACCCAGCTCTCCTGCCTTAGTCTCAGGCATTGTGTTCTGAATGTCAAAATGCAGCTAGCCTCAGGGTTTTAGTTGTTCTCATGGCAACCCATCCCAACCAGGCACTGTCAGCAACTTCAGATCTTTTGGAGGCCTGTCCCCCGCTAGCTGTCAGCAAAAGTTGAGTTCCTAGGCTATGGGATATGGTGTCTGGAACTGTTCAGGGCCTTTTTTCTCGTTGCATTATTCCATATAGATTTTAGCTGATCATGTCTGTGGATAAGGCAGTTTCCTATGAGGCACTGGAGTCTTGCAAGTCTCAGGGAGACCTCCAAGTCTGTGGTAGGAGCACAGAATTTCATATTTCCCTCATTCACCTTCCTCACTATGTCTGAAGGCTACCTATGATTTGTAGTGTGATACAGTTGAGAGTCTGGTTAGCTCCAACACGGTCTGATTGGTTTTTCTCTTCTTTGCACTATGCGGTTATTATTGCTTCTTTAATGAGTGGTGAGTTGTGCTGCTGGTCCCATTCCTCTCTGGATGCCGAGGAAACTCTCTTTATCTTGGTTTACTCTCTAAGAGAAACACATTGTAGCTGCCTCTGGAGAACCTTATATATAATCACAGAAACAAGGGCATCAGTCAGGTTCTAACTCTGTTCAACCCTTCTGGTTTCTGTTGCATATCCTAATCACCAGAGTTCTAGATTTTGGCTCCTGGAATAAATTTCCTAATAATTTCTCAATTTTATGTTAGCAATTATTCTATACCATCAGGCACAAACTATGTAAGTCTTCTTACTTGCAAGATCCTTGCAGATACCCAAGGAATCAGGGCTCCATTGGTGGCACAAGGCTGATAATTTGAACCAGCTTAATCATGCACCAAACTCTTGGGTTTTCCCAAGGGACATTTATTTCATAACTTAATTCTGAGATTGAGGAGTGTGTGTGTGTGTGTGTGTGTGTGTGTGTGTGTGTGTGTGTATACCATTTTCCCAACAAATAGGAAATCATAGTGAAAGAGCACTATCAGCTTAGGCTTAAAATGATGATTTGATTTTAGGCCCTAAATCCTAAAAGATCACTCCCCAAATGTAATATTTATAGACCAAAGAACTTTGTGATTAATTTTTTTTAATATTATAAAGGAAAACTCTAAAAAATAAATAATTTCAAATAAATAAATTTTCGTAGCATTTCTTAAATCCTAATATTAATAGGGAAAGGTCATATCAACTTGCATCTAAGAGAACCATTGCAGGAACATTGAGTTTTTGGATACATAATTAAATGCTTATCAAAAAATGAAAATTAATAAATAAAAATTATATATAAAGGTCAAACCCTTATGAATTTTCATATTTTTTTATTTTCATATATTTATTTATTTATTTATTTATTTATTTGAGTTGGAGTCTCACTCTGTCACCCAGACTGGAGTGCAGTGGCATGCTCCCGCCTACCGCAACCTCGATCTGCTGGGCTCGGGATCCTTCTGCCTCAGCCTTCCAAGTAACTGGAACTATAGGTGCGCGCTACCACACCTGGCTAATTTTTTTGATTTATTTTAGAGATGAGGTCTCACCAAGTTGCCCAGGCAGGTCTGGAACCTGCGGACTCAGGCAATTCATTCACCTTGGCCTCCCAAAGCACGGGATTACAGGCTGAGCCACCGAGCCTGGTCTAACTTTATATTTTGAAGTGCATGGTTTTATTTTTCTTTTCTACACCACTTTTGGCTTTTATAACTCAACTTATGTTACATATTTTATTTCATCATTTTATAGTGCAGGTAACTGAGAAATGTTTTCTGAGAGTATGAAAATGTTTAAACCTAGTTTTATTAGAGATTGCAATATACTTAGTGATCTAGAATATTTAATAAGAAAACTTTATTACCTGGTTTGGTGGTTCATGTCTGTAATCCTGGCACTTTGGGAGGCCAAGGCAGGAGGATAGCTTGAGGACAGGAGTTCAAGACAAGCCTGGGAAACAAAGTGAGACTGTGTCTCTACAAAAATAATACAAAAATTAGCTGAATGTGGTAGTGAAACACTAATAATCCCAGCTACTCAGAAGGCTGATGCAGGAGAATCACTTGAGCCCAGGAATTTAAGGTTGCAGTGAGCTATGATTGCACCACTGGGTGATATAAAAAGACCCTATCTCAAAAGGTAATTAATTTTAAGTGTCATATTTTCTTATACTTACAAAGTGCATAGCATTTTTGCAAATTCAACTATATGCATCAATTTATCTGATAAAATTTTCCTCTCTTGTTAATATAGGCATTCCTTAGTATTTATGGGGAATTGCTTCCAGGAACCATGTGGATACCAAAATGTACAGGTGCCCAAGTCCCTTATATAAAAAGTCTTGGGGTTTTCATATAACCTATGTACATCTTCCTTTGTACTTCAAGTCATGAAGATGATTAGGTAAAATGCCTACACGTCACTTATTCAAGTGGATTTAACAAAGTACTTAGTGACAAAAAACTCAGGTTTTGCTATTTGGAACTTTGTAGAATTTTAAAAAATGAATATGTTCTATCCACGATTGAGTTGAATCAACAAATGTGAAACCCACAAATATGGAGGGCCAACTGCATTTACTTTGCCGGATTAAAAAAAATACTGGAGTATCATAGTAGTTATAGATTTAAAAGTTTTCTGCATCTATGAGTTGAATGGCTGGTATTAACAGCATGGCATTAAACAAGAACTCCTTCCATACCAATGAATTTAACACTGACTTCTTTTTAATACTATTAAATCAAAATATATTGAAAGTGATTTTCAGTGTTCACATCTGCTGCACATTTAAAGGAATACTGATGTTGAAAGCAGCATATTTCCTAGAGAAATACCTTTCACTGGACTACTGTGGGTATGGCCTAAGAGTCAATGTTAATATTATTCTTTCAAGTGTTTTTAACGTACATAAACATGACCTTTTATTGACTCATTTAAGACTCAGAGTGGAAATCTTATAGTACATGTTACAATAACTGATCTTTAGGGATTCAAGTGGGCAGTTACTCAACTAAATAAAATGATTGCTTTTAAAATCTGTTCTTGTAATGTTTAGTTAACATGTCCAAAACAAAGCACATAGTAACACTACTTCTAGTTCCTTTTACTTATGAATCACATGGGGCTACCAATGAATTCCTGCAGTGCTATTATAAATGGATCTTAGAAATGCATTGTGTTTGAAGTTCTGTGCAAACATCATAAATGTGGTGCAAAGAAAAAAGACATTATTATTATTATTATTATTTTGAGTTGGAGTCTCACTCTGTCACCCAGACTGGAGTGCAGTGGCCGCTCCCGGCCACCGCAGCCTTGACCTGCTGGGCTCCAGCGATCCTTCTGCCTCAACCTTCCAAGTAGCTGGAATTACAGGCATGCACTACCACGCCCAGCTGATTTTTTGATTATTGTAGAGATGAGGTCTCGCTGCCCAGGCGGGTCTCGAACTCGCGGACAGGCAATCCACTCACCTCAGCCTCCCAAAGGCGCGAGATTACAGGCTAAGCCACCAAGCCCGGCTAAAAGACATTATTTTAATGTTACAATTGGCAGAGAAAATTTTCAAGATTCTTAAAAATAGTATGTTTCCTCCATGAGTTTAAAAGCATAATTGAAAGCTATGCTTCCTCCTTTAGGCCAAGGAAGCATAAAATTCTCAAACTGGGGACAAAACTATCACACAGATACTCTTCATGCATATCTGAGAGAGAAACACATTCTGGAGACTTCAGGCATCAGTACTGAGTGCAAATTTCTTTTAATTAATATTCTGGAAATGTATCCTCACTGTCACTGAAAATACAATGTCAAAATAGAGATATGAGTGGGGAGAGAAGCTGGAGAGTTTTGATCCTATAACTAGAGTAGTAGAACACCATGAAAAGGTTGTGAACATATTCTAACACTTATTCAGAGGCACATGCAATAAAATAAAAAAGTTTACGTAAGCAAGCTCCAGAGAGACGGTGATAGAGATAAAATTTCAAAAGAGTAAGGACTGTGTGTATTAACATATTGACTCCTGAGATAGGACATTCCTAATTACTCTGGCAAATCTGGAAAGTTAATATCAATATTTTCTCTCAGTACTACAGGCTCAGGAAACCCAGCTGTCATATTCTCAGGGCATTGGGCTCTCTTCTCTTTTGTGCTTTCCTGATGTCTCATTTACTCACGTGATTTTTATTACTGCCTATAAACTGGTAGCTTTAAACTTTTCCTTTTCTCTGAACTCCAGACTAGACCTTTTTATTGGCATCTTACAACATTTCAAAATGAATATCCCTAAAACCAAATTCCTTGCCTTCACCTCTGCATCTTACCAAATACCCTACTTCCCCTCACTCAGATTTCTGCCTTTTTTATACTTGTTAACCCTGAAGATAGCACAGCCATCTATATAGTCTCTTAATCCTGGAAATACATTAATGTAGAAAATGTCCGCGACTTTAGAATTTTTTTTAAAGTGATTGCTTTGGCGTATGATAAGGACATATATGTAAGGTGTTGAAAATTTATGGATACAGCAGATATTCTAAGATTATTCTAAGGTAAGATAGTTTGATAAATATTTAACTAATGCACTTTAATCACCATCAAGAACCTGTCCTTGCAAATCCTCACCCCAATATAAATTTTGATGTCTGCCTCTATAAGCAAAGGCTAAAGGGCACTTGACCTCTTTAGTTAGACAAAAGGCCTTCAAGCTAGGCTTCTTTCTTTATAGAGTATTTTCTAAATCCTTTCTTTTCTCTTTTAGCATGTCAAGAACCAAGCCTAAGGGGTTCAGCTTAAAATGTTCTTTCTTAATATGGAAAACATACAATTGGGTCTAAGCCTCTCTATTCTATGTTGGAAAGTGGCTATGAGTTGTTTGAAGGGGCCCTTTTTGACCACAGGAATTGATGAAGAAAATAGGAGTAAGAGAGAGATCAGGAGGCGTATTCAGTGTTCACATCCCACGTAGCCATGTTGTTGCTCTCTGGGCTTTATTTGAAGTATGGTATACAGCTGAAGATTAATGCCCATTATTAAGTGTACTTGACATCTGGAAAAATCTTGAATAGCCTCACCCCAAGCTCCCCACCACCACCATCTACTCTGTTCCTGTGGATAAGGCCCCTAGCCAAACAACCCTCCTTGTAATAAGGACCCAGCACAGTTTTCACTTATTCTAAGTATCTAGCTTCAGTTTCTCTGACAGGTGACCAAATTATCCAAACAAGCCGATCACAATCTCCTGCTGAAATCAGGTGCACCTAACCCTTTTGATTTTACAAATCTGCCTCCTACAGCCCCTGGCAAAACACCTGTGTAGCCCTGTGTGATGTGCAGTATTCTTTTCCCCCAGGCTATGAGTATATAGGACTAATAACCTGCTGTCAATCTCAGCAGTCAATGTCAACAGTATTGGGTGCTGTCTGTTTAGCCATCCCATGATCCTAGGATGAAGATCTCTCCCTTACCAAAATGATGTAGCGGAGGCAATGAAAATAAGGTGTTACATTTTATATGTCGAGGGAATACAGATTTCTACTCTGTTTTCATGTAGGGCTTTGGAAAGACATCCCTGCTTCAAGGAGAAAAAATACAACACAGAGAAGTTGGTGGCAGAATGTGGTGCAAAAATGAATTTCTAAGTGATATGCTAGGAAACAAAAGTTTCCCTGTTCCTTGTACTCAACCTCCCATCCCCCATTCTGACTTCTTTGACCAACGTGTAACATACAAATATCTATAACATGTGCCATGCGATGAAAGCATTGGGCAGCACTGAATAAAGTGGTGCGTTTGCAAATGTTAGTTATTGTTTGTCAATATTAGCAATAGTTGCTTGCTATTATTTTCATCTCTAAACTACCTTTTTCTTGGACTCCAGTGAAAGAACAAGCTTGAATTTTTTTCCCACTCCTACTTTTTTACACTACTTTCCTGGTCATTTGTCTTATAATTAGTCTTCACATAGCACAGCTCATCAGGGCTCTGTCACATGCTCTTTTCTCTCTAGAAGTCTTTATTCAATGATCTATTCATTCCAAGTGGACTTAATTACCATCTGCATTAGTCTGCTTTGTGCTGCTGTAACAGAACACCTGAGACTAGATACTTTATAAATAACAGAGATATATTTCTCTTAGTTCTAGGGGTTGGGAAATCTAAGGTCAAGGGTCTCGTGTCTAGCAAGGGCCTTCCTGTGGCAAGAGCCCATGGAAGGAAGCAGAGGGGCAAAAGACCACACAATGGGAGAAAGGGAGGGAGACAGAGAGGGAGAGAGACACATGGGAGGGGGAGAGGAGGAGAGGGAGAAGGGAAGGGACAGAGGAGAGGAAGGAAAAGGGGAAGGGGGAGAGAGAAGGAAAGGAGGAAGGAGAAGGAAGTAGGAGGGAAGGGGAAAGAGAAGAAAGGGAAGGGGAAGGGGAGGAGGATGAAAGAAAGGGGAAAGGGAAGGGGAGAGGAAAAGGAAGGGGGAGAGAGGGGGAGGGGAAGGGGAAGGGAAAGGGTACCAAACTCATGCTTTTATCAGGATCCCACTCCTGGGATATCTAACCTACTCCCTAGACAATACCATCAATGTATTCACGAAGGCAGAGCCTTCATGACCTAATTGCCTCTTAAAGATCCCACCTCTTAACACTAATTTAGTTATAAGGAACAATCTTTTAAGCACAACACATATACAAGCAAACCACACTCTTAAGACTTCTGCTTATAAAGTAATCATGTAATTTTCCATTATTTACCAAATTCTCAAGTTGAAATCAGTGTTATACATTCAGTTATTATTAAAGAAGTTTGTGTTTAATGGAAATTTGGGGTGATAATTATATTTTTACAGGTAATACAAAATAAATTCAATCAAATCATTTGTTTTTTCATTAAAAACTCTCAAAATTAGCTTTTTGCTTTGAATAAACTGACAACAAATGATTGCTTATCCCATACCATAACCACATAAGACTTCCTTTTATACATGTAATAGTATTCTTTGAGACCCACAAGTCTCCGCAAATGATGATGTACATACATAAGTACATTCTGATGGGGAAAAAAAATTGAAGAAAAAAGAAAATTGAAAAAAATTCACGAAATATCTAAGTGTATTCTGATAAAATAATTCTGCGGTTTCTTTGCCCTTAAGGTAGCTCTTAGATATTTAGTAGAAACAATCACTGTTAGTGCAGTAGATATATTTTAAACAATTGGGTACTTCTTTTTAAAGTGCCAACTTTTAAAGTTATTTTATGTAAAGCCATTTTCTTCTAAGAGTTGACTTTGGCAATTCTATTGTGGCCCTTGTCTGCTATTTTTGTATGGTAGTTATTTTAGTATTCATCTAATTATTTGCAAGCAGGGATTTATTTACTAGCAGGGAATTTACATTCATATTTATTCTCCTGCACTATAATAATACTCCTCTTGACACATAGTAGCATCTCAGTAAATATTTGTGTTCAATTTATAGACATTGGAAGTTTGAATATGTGGTTGTTTGAGAGTGGTTAGCTTAAAAAGGGAGCCACAAGCTGGGCTCGGTGGCTTAGCCTGTAATCCCGCGCCTTTGGGAGGCTGAGGTGAGTGGATTGCCTGAGCCCAAGGGTTAGAGACCTGCCTGGGAAGCGAGACCTCATCTCTACAATAAATCAAAAAATCAGCCGGGCGTGGTAGCGCATGCCTGTAATTCCGGTTACTTGGAAGGCAGAGGCGAAAGGATCGCCGGAGCCCAGCAGGTCGAGGCTGCGGTGACCAGGAGCGGCCACTGCACTCCAGTCTGGGTGACAGTGAGACTCCAACTCAAAAAAAAAAAAAAAAAGGGAGCCACATAATTAGGTCCTAAACATTGGGCACTGGAACACAAAGGTGGGAACAACTGATGCTGGCCTTACTAGGCGGTGGAAGTAGGTGGTAGAGTGATAGGGGGTGGGGCACACAACCATCAATGGGTACCATATTCACTAACAAGGTTCGCTAGTAGCTTGAACCTCACCTGCACACAATTTGCTTATGTAGCAAATCCTCACATATATCCAACTCTAAAATAAAAATAAAGTGCAAAAAAAAAAAAAAAAAGGGAGCCAAGTACTTTGGCAGATTTTATTTCATGTTTAACAGAGGAACATATGTAGAGGGCTGCCTACTTATAGATAGTATGTACAGCACAGCACTGTTCTTTCTGTATGCTTAATATTAAAATATTTTATAAACTGTCATTTTATAATTTAAATTGACAGATTAGTCAGACTCAGACATTATTTTATATGGTTTATTTTAATATTAGTAGAAAAAAGAGTTTAGTAAAGACTACATGTTCACATTTAAGGAGTTTTTATTAATTGCTAAATGCTCTACTTATCAATTTTATAAATATTTTAACTTGTTTTAAATTTTTCTTACATGCATTATGAAAATAGAATTTTAAACCTTAAATCTCAGATGGTTATCATTTAGAGGAAAATGATCCTTTTGGTCTTTTATATCTATGCATATTTTAAAAGTATAAAACTTTATTCAAATCAGGCAATCAAGTACATCAAAATATAGATGGGTGAAATGGAAAGATTTTAGAATACTAAATTAATTGCATATTTAGTTGTGACAACAAATGTTAACATAATTAGGCATAAAGAACATCATTAGCGTCTCCTTCAATACAGGCCAGAATGATTTCCAGATTCTCATAAGAAAATGCTTCTGCAAATAGTAATTTACTTCTGCAAAGAAAGAAAATAAAGAAAACATAAGACTGTTTTCTATTGCATTGTTTTTCCCTCTTTTTAAAACATAGCTGCAAAATAGTGAGCGAGATTAATAAAACCATCTAATTTAAGGAAAACAATCATTTGGGTTGAAATATTTTGAATCTCTTTCAAAAGTTTTCTTATTTACATTTTTTTCCTTATTTGGTAAGTGTCAGATTGCAAAGTCTTACAAATATGAGAAAGTAGTTACCAGAGGTTACTACTAAAATCTTTCATATAGTAATAGAGCCTCTCTCTCTGTCTCTCTCTCTCTCTCTCTTTTTTTAAGTTACAACATTCTTTGCTTTTTCCATAGTATTTTCTGTTGTTTCTGTAGGAAATGCTTTCTTTTTTCTTTCTCTCTTTCCTTTCTTCTCCCTAGCTCTTTTTATCTTTCATGCTCAGAAAGGTGTAGCATATGCCAATTTCCCCTCCACCTGCCTGACTCCCTGTGGTGATATTGGCATCAAAGACTGAAGTTACCTCCATTAACTGTTCTTAGACCTCAAGGACATCATCTCAGAACTGCTGATCACATATTCCATCACTCCTGAAAATACAACGGATTTATACTACCACCTTGTGCCTTAAGTTTCACCCAGCGAGTTAAGTGAAAAATCATTTTGAGAAGTTTTTCTTTTTTCTTGGATCTTACCATTTTCCCTGCCAATAAAGAATATACCTCACAGCAACTTGGATGGATTTAGAGTCTATCATACCCAGTGATCTATCACAGAAACAAAGAACAGAGTACCATATGTTCTCACTCATAAGCGGACCTTGAACAATTATCATAACACTATAAGAAAGGGATCGGCAGTAGTGGGAAACTGCCAGGGAAGGTGGGGGAGAGCACACCTCATCAACAAGGGTAGCTGCATAATGAACATTTGTATACTTAACCCTGCATTTTATCCCACATCTCTAAAATGAAATTAAAAAAAGAATATACCATGAAGATTGGACAAAGGGAGATTCTGAGCAGTAGATAAAATTCTCCCACCCACACTAGCCCATGCTCATGGTTCTTTGTTGGGGGTAGTATTCCTTCCTTTAGAATAAACAGAGTTCCACTGGAAGCTCCACATTTCTCCTTCAAACTGATTCCCAGTGAACCCCAGGATCATTCTTTTGAGGAATGCTGTGATGTCTGATGCCTGTGATGGTTGGTTTTGTCTGCCAAGTTGCTACTCCTGCTACAGGTAAATAGTTTAACCTCTGCAGCTAGTAGAGCAGAGCATTTGAACATGATGTAAATGATAATAAATTCAATGAGTCTTTCTTGGTTTTGACTCAATTTGCCTATTGCCCTCTTCTTTTAAAATATTATTTTTTTCTTTTCAGCAAATATACAAGGAGGGCAAGGTAGCTCCATACAAATCCACAAAAGATATGTTAATCCTAGAAATTGGTAACTAGCACAGTCATTTTTCAGATTGTCTTGGAAGCAGAAAACCTCAGATCTGCATAAGTAAATGCAAAGATTACTAGACTAGTAGAAAGCTAGGTGTTGGAAACTCACAAATTAACATCTGAACTGAGAATGAGCATAGGTTAAGGTGGAGGTGAGGGTTGACTGATGATTTTCTGCAATTAGTTTATGTTCCAGTGCAGATTAAGTAAATAAACAACAAAATGTGCAGAGTACAGGAAATAATGAAAAAAATTATCTTTACTGTCTGTCCTGAAGATAATTATTTTCTTTACAGTCATCTAAGTATTCAGAGCTTTCACTATTTCCTGAACCAGAAAGCATTAAAAATTTATGTGAGAATCATATAAATGTGTGTGTGTGTGTGTGTTTAGTTTGTACTATCTACCTACCTTCCAAAAAACACTGTCAAGTACTATTCTCTGAATAAATTTATCCAAATATATGTATACACCATCTTTTTATTTTTTAAAAAATTCTGATTAAAGAACACCTATTCATATGCTTTTACCTATGAGTATCTGGGAATGGAACTTAATTAAAGATTATGATCATGATTTTCATGCACAAAATAGCATGAATAGGCAAATAAGATCATTTCCACTGCACTACACTAAATTACTACTCTAAACTAACACTTACTAATGTATTCAGATATTTATCTTTTATTTCAATGTTGTCAAGTTACTGACTGATGATATTTATCAATATAAATGATACATCACATTAATGACAGCAAATGTTGTCTGTATTACCAAAATTTAGTTATAATTTTCTACTCACTTTTCTAGAATACTGGGTACTGGTTTATAGAAATTCTCTTGTCATCTGAGAGAAAACAAATTTATATTTACAGCAACAAACTTTTATGTATGTGAAGGCAATACAAAGTGAAGTTGAGGAACCCAGGTTTAGGGAAGCTGAGCTGTTCCGTGAGCTGTTCAGTGTAGGAAATGGAGATGCTTGCTGTGAAATCATTACTGGACAGAGAAGGCTAAGGTTAGTGAGACTGGTGAGGACAAAGGGAAAAAAAAAGGCAGTGGAGCACTTAAAGGTTATAATAGAAGAACCCAGAAAGAGGTGAAAGGAGATAGTTGGTGGAGGTGAAAGTATGTGCATGTGTGGTGTTAAATACCCATTTAAAAGCTAATGCTTATAAAACACTTTTTGTGTGCCAGGCCCTATCCAAAGACTTCACATATATTTAGTCATTTTGGTCAGTAGTCATGAGTCACAATAAACCTACGAGATAGGTAAGTTAGAAAACTGAGGAGGAAGCGCTAAACAATTTGCCCGATATCACTCAACAGTTAACTGAAGAGCCAAGATCCCAATCTGAGTTCTGAAATTGGTGGTCCTGACCTTAATGTTATACTGGTTTACTTTTGAAAAAAGAACACTTATGTACTGTGACAGGGCTGGCGCATGATGAAAATAGAGGCTGTTCTCTCAGCCCAAGCAAATCTTGGTATCAAATACATAACAATACAAAGAAAAGATTCATGGATGCGCTCTTTGTGTTTCTCCTACTTAAGATTTCTATGCCAAATAGTTTGCTGTAACCTCAACAATCAAAGCATTGTTTCTTTTAAAACAACTGCCAACGTGTTTTTGGTTTCATTGTGCTGTGTCCTGAAAAACTTATGGTGTATCTTAAACATGCATGTACTGAGCAGACACAACTTTCAGAGACAGTTGACTTTAAAACAGAGTTGGAATCTGATCCTTCTTATTGTGTTCCCTTTTTAATAAAATAAGGTCATAAATATATCAGAAACTAACTGGTTTTAGTATTGATCAATTGCTACAATGTTTATTTATAATCTGTGGTTTTATTAAGTGATGATAAGTAGAAATCTGAGATTTTTTAAATTTATTAAATCGGAAACCATAATTAGTTCATTGAGTTTAGTCCACAAACGTGCTTACATATACTTTTTTGCTTTCTCTGGAGGCAATAAAAATAAATTATATTCAATTCTTTGCAATCATGTTTCTCACAAATATTAGAACTTTAAGGCTATGCTCACATATGCTTATGCTGAAGTATTACTCTCTTAAAAATAAAAGTGCACTACAAGATTTTCTAACTTCTAAGGGTTAAGATTCCTGCAATTATTTTTATACTATTTTTCCTTTTATCATTCTTTCTTCATTTTCCCAATTTTCTATTAACTATCTAGCTAAATACGATATGACCCAGAAAATTCCATTTATTATCATGATAGACAGACTCTTTCAGTACCAATCTGAAGTTCAGTGTTAATACTGACTAGTAAAGGAAGAAACTTACAGGGAACATCATTTTACAAGACGCTGAATGCTGAATGGAGCCTATGTAATCGAATGGCAGATGTTGGAAATAAATCATTGGGATGTCTACCATCAGCCACCTGAGTATTTTTCGGTTCCCACTGAACAGCCATAAATTAGTAGGAGTGCTGAAAAGTCTGTCGACAATGTCACATGCCTGGAGTGGCCAGGCTTTCATCTTTTCTTAGATAAACAAAATAAAGATCAATAGTAATATGATTAGTAGTTTAAAGGGACTACTTTATTTTTTAACTCAAAAAAAAGAATACAGTCTGCCTTTATCAAGACCTGGTAACTAAAATATCTTATGTCCCATAAAAATTTGTTGAACATAGGTAGCTTGGTTCAAAATAATTGTTAAATAACTAAGATCTATAAGAATGAAATATTTCCAAATATTTAATTTAGTTGCTCAAACTAAATGCATGTGATGCAAAATAAAATGATATAGAGCCACAAAATTTTAGCTCTATATTTTATAAAAATATAGTATAAAGTATAAGTTCTGCTTATAAATTAAAATGACCCAGTTCAGTTTGTTGATGTTTTTACTTAATTCTTATTCAACACTCTAAGAGGTTCCAGGCCTTAGGTATATTACCATTATATAACAGAAAAAAATGGCATTCTTCCACCTTCTTATGACTGTTAGGGGCTTGTTTTCAATTTTTACAGCTCAAGACACACCTGTGCTGCTACTCATATAAGTTTAATATATTACAGTCATAAAATACTCTGATGGTTGGAATTTGGTTCCCAAGAGATTATCTAAAGACTAAGTTTCAGAATTTGTTTACCAGAAGTTGCTGCTGTTCCTTCACTGCCTCCCTCCTTATCCTCTGCTGAAAGCTCCAGACTTGTTCTAGTGCGATTAGCCTCAGAGGCCCAATAATGACATTAAATTATAGACCCAGGAGCAGAAAACTGTTTCAGCCATCAAATTTGCTTCATATTGGCCTTGCTTCTGTTTAGTGTTATACTACTTTTGAAGGCTGCCCTACCAATAAGCAATTCCCCAAGAGCCAGGGAAAAATATCTGCTCTTTGGTTAACAAAATTCTTTCTATGTTATTCTGTAGTTCTAGTCTCTGTGCTGTGATTTGACCTGTGCTTGGCATTGACCTTCCTTTCAACTCCCTATCATACTTGACTTAGGCTATTCTTATGGCATTTGTCTTATTTTGCCTTGCATTGTAGTTACATTCTTACTTATGTTATTGAATTATTAAAATCACAGCAAAAAAAATAGCATGTCTCACTCTCCTCTCCAGTTTTGTGTTTACCCATCCTAGAGCACGAATTAAATGTGTGTGGTGTTCATTTGACTCTTGCTTTGGTGGGTAAGTGCAATTTTGAGAATTTCAGTTTGGGTATTCATTCATTTTTGTTGTTGTTCTAACTGGATAATTTTATCTTTTCCTTCTTCCCCCATCCCTTGAAAAATGATTACCTAATTCCCTAATTTTGAGCCCAATATTTTGAAAAGCAGCCTGGTCTAAGTTCATCCCAAGGTTTCAATTCTATCTGTGATATTCTGCTCCTATCATATTTTCCCATTTTCAATAGTTGTTCTAATGTTTTTTCTCAACAGTTTTACAATAACCATGGCTATGTGTAACCTGGACAAAGTAAGAGAAAATACAACAGGTTCAGTAGGACAGCAGAATTCTGATGCCTCGCAAAAGATCTGGAATAAGGAACTCCTCAGTCATAAGGGAAGACAACATGAGTAGAATTAAAACTCAGAGATAGGGGACTTCCGGCAAGATGGCGATGGGGAAATCTGGTCTGTGAAACCCTCTGTAAAGGAGAACTGCAGTGGGTCTCTGGCTCTCGCCCCGGGGGCTGCAGACCCCAACATCGCAGCCTGCTCTTCATACGGAGCTCAGCCGTTGCCACCACTGGGGCATTGCTGAGGACTGAACAGCCACTGCAGTGCAGATGCCACCGCCGCCGCCACCGGTGCACATAGCACCACCCTGGCCAGAGGCAATCCACAACTTCAGTCCTTGAAGCCCCTTCAGGGAAGATCTGCTGGGATTGTTGCCACCTCTCCTGCAACCGAGACATCCTGCCTGCTGTGAGTCTCCTGCTGTCTGCCCTGAGGCAGGCATTCATCTCCAGTCTCTGCTGGTTCCTGTCTGGCCCCACCCACTCTGGGGCGAGCAGCTGAGATAGCACCACCTGCTAGAGATTCAAGGTAACAACACCGAAATGGGAGAAACAAGCTTGAAAAAGACATTGGCCAGAGTGGTGAACAGAGGGTGATCTGAACTGTCCTTCACAGCAGACCAGGGGCAATTGACCCTAACTACAAACTAATTTACCAGCTTGAAAAGAAAACTAGAAATCAGACCTGAAAGGACATTGGACTTAAACGAAATGTCTCAGAGTGTGCTTCATTGATTCTGTTAGTTTAATGACTTAATTCTATTCCTACTGTATTGTTACTTTTTTTTTCAATCTTCCTTTTCTTCTCTTTTCTTCTCTCTGTAAACCATATCTTTGTATAGAGGAACAGCACACCAATAAGGTGGTTAGTTAGCTTGTATGTTAGCATCACTATATGTTTTATTTTTTTTGTATGGGAGTTGGTTCGTCTGTAGCTGTAGTCTGTTGTTTTTATCTGTTTAAGTATAGGTCTCTCTCTCCATTTGTTGGCACACTCATTTGTTTCCCCCCTTACTCCTCTATCTCTCCACCCCCCCACCTTCAACCCACTGTCTGCTCCATTCTCTTGCCTCTGCTAAGCACATTTTATTACAGGGAGTAAACCTACAGCCCCACTGCACAGACAGATTTCAAGGCAGTGGGAAGTGGGTTCCAGATTATCCACACACCTGTCAGTGAATACCAGGACCTGCAGATAGATTTTGAATCACAGCTCCCCCCTTAAGTAAATCTCAAAACTGCAAAAAGGACCACACCCAACCTACAGTGCAACTCCAGAATTGAACAAAGTAAGAGGGCATACATAAAGAATAGGAGATTGAACAAACAGAAGTAAAACCAATCCCTTTATCCCTGAATAACAGAATTAAAGAAAATGGTGATGTGGAGGGAAGGAAAAAGTAGGGAGGAGGAAAACTGCACAAATGAAGAAAAACCAAAAGAAAAATATTGGTCTCACACAGACCCCTGGGAGATCAGACACTGAGAAAGCAGATGCTGGAACACAAACAATGAAGAGCCCTCAGAATGACTGGTCACATGCAACAAACCCAGACATCAAGACATTAATGGACAGAATTTAAAAAATTGAGGAGAGACAAGAGGAAAATAGGAAGGAACTGATGTCAGAAATAACAGCAGTAAAGAATACTGTGATGGAAATGAATAACAGACTAATAAGCATGGAAAGCAGAATTAGCCAAGCAGAAGAATCTCAGAGCTCGAAGACCAAAACACAGAACTAACTCAAACTGTCAAAAGCATAGAAAGGAAGCTCAAAAAGACAGAACAAAACCTGCAAGAGATGAATGATCACTTCAAGAGACCAAACCTAAGAGTAATTGGGCTTCCG